>NW_008627958.1:25275-34447 GCF_000691845.1 Merops nubicus | reverse complement strand
TCCTCCATGGACTTCAGGGAGCCGACAGAAGGTAAACCCTTCCTGTGCCCTGTCACCCGCGCTCCCCTCACCGAGGGGGCTCCCGCTCGCTTCCTGGGGTCACAGCTCTGGCCCTCGGCAGCCAGCCCTTAAAGCCCGACTGCTTTTTCTTGCAGAGGAGAGAGCACAGCGACCCCGACTGCAGCTCAAACCTCGAACAGTCGCTACTCCCCTCAACCAAGTAGCCAACCCAAACTCTGCGATCTTCGGCGGAGCCAAGCCCCGAGAGGAAGTAGTAAAAGAGCACGACTGAGTTGGGGGTTGAGAGGGAATGGGGAGGCGGGAGGGAAAGCGAGACAGTACAGAGTGCCCAGCTCTGCTGGATGTCAGCCCTGCAGTTTACCATTCCTGCCATCTGGTATTTGTCCTCTTTGAAACCGAAAATACAGAGCTTGTGAATGCATGTCAGCTGTTAACAAGTGGTTTTTAGTACGTTCTTGGCTTTGCTGTATCTAGTGCCTGCTTTGTGCTGAGTTTCCCTCTTCTGTTTCCTTCCAAGCAGCACACTTGCCAGCAGATGAGGCGGTGTAGCTGCTTCCACCAGTGTGGAGGTCTCTGGACACAGGTGCTGCTTCACTTCTTCCTTTCTGGGTTTCTTTTACTTTAGAAGCACAGGTTAGACTTAGTTATTTCCCTGTATTGTTTCGTTTTTACTTCCTCAGTGCTCCTCTTCTGACCTGCATGTCTAGTTCTGTATTGCTGTGGCTCTGAAGAGGAAAACTGGGGAGTCCAGATGAGCTGAACAGAGAAATTTACAGTTCTAACCAAGTAGTGAAATACCATTTGTGAACAATTGGTGGTAGTTACTGTGCACAGAGGGGGCAGGCAATGCCAATTTAACAGGTGCAAATAAAACTGGCCAACAAGAAGCCTGGTGACTAGGTGGTGGAATCAGCATGGATTTGTATGGATCAAGCATCTGCCAGCAGGGTCTTGCAGGTGGCTGTCTGATTTCAAAATGGTATGATACTACACCTCAGAGCTCAAGGTTAGTGCTGCAAAACTCTGCCTGCTGGAGCACAGCTGCTCACTGGCTCTTTCTGCTTACTTTTTTGGGTTTTACATGTTTGGTAAATTTTTAAACAAGTTTCTACAAATAAAATGGACTTTTTTATTTTTGTTTCAGGAGTGTATACTTTGCCATGCAGTATGTAATCACCATTACCCCCTGTAGTATTTCTTTGCCCAGCAGTGTACAGTTTTAAGACCTCTGCCTTCAGAATACCTTAAACAGGCAGATTAGAAATCACTCTGCTATAGATCCTTTAAGTTTGGGTAAAAAGCATCTCTGATTGCTGCATCTCTCTACACTTGAGATGTTTCTTGTGTGGGAGAAGGGAAGGGAGGCTGGAGCAGAAGGAGAGGGATCATGTTTAAGAACACAACCTGGATCTACAGCACTGCAGTGTGGATGTGTCCAGTGCCTGAGGGAAACCCAGGCCCCTAATGCTCACGCTGACCCCCTTCAGATCCAGCAGCCAGCACAGCAGAGTGCTTGCAAGAGAAGTTTGAAGCATGGCTGCTTCACTGCCAGCACCTCTGCTGGCCACCAATTTCTTCCCTAAAGTTACCTTTCAATGTCAGAGTCCCAGCAATTTACAGAACTACTCTTTCCTTTCTTCTGCTGTCACTTAATCTGCTTCTGAGATAAGAACCATTTGTCTAACACTAATACTTAATTTAAGTCAGACATGCATTTGTGTGGTTGTATTCCAAACCAATAATTGACCTATTTACATCTTCAATGTGGAAAAGATTTTAAGAACAAAATTCCCATCTAAAAACTCACCTCTAGTCAAAACAGTTGACTTTTAAATGTAAAAACAAACAAAAAAACACCCACAAAAAAAAAAAGGAAAAGAAAATTCCAAACACTTAACACATTCTGCTTCATAACAAAATAAATTTATGGATATGGTATTTTGTGAATGATCTTTTAAATAAAAGAAAACATTAAGTAATATTTAACATTGGTCTTTATTTGAGTCTGCTACAGCTTTTTTTTTTCCCTCCCCCCTCAGTTTTCAAAAGTTGTGTTAATTTGGATATTTGCTTCCTTCAGTTTATGGGGAAGCAGCACCAGCCCCATTGTTATACAAATAAAGGGGGGGAGGAAAAGATAAAGGGGAGGAATCTGAACAGCACAGGACACAGCAAAGTGGAAACTCTGTGAGTGAAGCCCAAATTCTTGGTCCTGTGGCTTCAGAATAGCTTCAGTTGTGCTGCTGAGGCTGCCAGGCAGAATTTGGGGCCAGGTCCCCCTGTGGGGTGCTGGTGCAGGGCAGAGGGGGTGACCTCCCAGGCAGCAGTGCTCACTGCAGTGTTGAGCCTTGGCAGTGAGGCAAAGTTAAACAGATGAGCTTGCTGCCCTCCTGCCCAGTTTCTCCCAGTTCTCTGTGAAGTGTGAGCATGCTGCAGGGGAGGTGGAAAGGGAGCCAGCTCTTTATTGTGGAAATGAGCTCTGACCTTCCTCCTGGTTTTGCTGCTTTCCCTAGCAGGAAAGGATGGAAGTTCCTGCCTTCCAGTCTGCTCTCTTTAGACCTACTCTTGCTACAGCTTGAGCAGAGCCCAGGTCCTGCCCTGGAGGCACCTGCAGCAGCTTGTCCTGAGCAGTGAGTGGATGAGAGCAGGGCTCTGGCTGTGCAGGGCCCTCAGCTGGCTCGGGCTGGAAGTGACCATTCCACCCCTGCCCAGCAACTGCTTGGTGGGGGAGGCAGAGTGGGGAGTGGCTCATGCTAGTCCTCTTGGACTAACTACTCCAGAGTGTCTGTCTGTGTCTACTAACACTTGTTGGTGAAGGGTTTCCACTAGTGAATGCAGCCTAATCCAAATGTCATTTAATACTTTGTAGTCATATGCAAACACTAACACATTGCCTGGTGTCTTTGGAACATTCTGCTCCCCATTCAGCTGAGGGCCAGACTCCTCCAGCCCTTTTTCTTTCCCTTCTCCAAAAAATCTGATTGGCATTTTCCTCTACTTGTATCACCACTTGACAAAACCGTTTAATATGTGGATGTGGCATTTAAGTTTTGCAGGAGGAAACACGATGATTTTTTCCCCATCCCACCAGCAAAAAGCAGTTAAGGTTTAATATATAATGCTTAATTTTACCTGCAGCTTAAAGCTAAGCCTGGCATGGCAAAGCCTAGAGCAAGGAGGTTACCAGCAGTAGTGACAAATGGGTAACACACTTTGTGGCTGTTCCTATTCTCACCAAGTTATTTCCAGTAGCTGTGTAGAGCTTTCTTCAAGCTTGAACTTAAAAAAATAACCAAAACCAAAGTCGGGAATGCAGCAGAGAGGGTTTGGAACTGAAGCTGAATTTGCTTTGCTACTGTAGAAAGTGTTTTGTTGTGTTTTTCCAGTTGGGTTGCAGTGGGGAAGGTTGATGAGGTGTCTGTGGAACTGCTGTGGAACCAGACAGGAGGAAGCAGCGTGCTTCTGACATGCTGCAAACCCCTGGGAACCATCCCAAAAATAAACCCCGCTGAGCTCCCGGGCCCAGGAGTGCTCCTGGGAGGGCTCATCCCAGTCCTCCAGTGCTGCCACGGGTCTGCTGCCAGCTCGCTGGACCGTGCACGCCTGTGACAGCATCTGAGGGGCTCTGTGCTCGTGGCCACAGTGCCCTGGGGGCTGGAGGGAGGTGCAGGAGTGTTCATGTGTTCAAGCAACGGGCTCCTGATGGAGTCAGGCCAAGCTTGTGCCCTCAAAGGTGCCTCCCTGGGGCAGCATCTGATGTTAACCCACTGCTGAATGATTCTCCTTCCCTGAGAGAGTGGTTCAGCACTGGAACGGGCTGCCCAGGGAGGTGCTGGAGTCACCATTCCTGGAGGGGTTCAAAAAACGAGTAGATGCAGCACTTGAGGCTGTGGTCTGGTGGTTAGGGAGATGTTGGGAGGAAGGTTGGGCTTGATCCTAGAGTGATTCTCTGATTCTACTGAAAGCCCCTCCAGTGCTGACTGGATTGCTGAAGCTCTGCCAGTGCCCCCGTGGCTGTGGCAGTGAGCGTGGCCCAGACTCGCTGCCCAGGGCCCTGGGGGAGGAGGATGATGTTTTTCAGCTTGTCTTATGAACTCTCTTACAGCTTCAGTCCTGACTTTACCACATAGTACAGTAGGAGCATTTGCTACCTGTAGTGCTAGCTGCTGACTTGTCTTCAGAAAAGAGGATAAAATCAGAATTCTAGAGCAAATCCTGGGATATTGCAACCCCTCCTTTTTGTAGAAAAGATTTACTGGTAAAGCTGGCAAGTTTTTAACTGCATGTGTGGAGCCCTCCACCCGAGTGCTGGCGTGTAGCAAGCTGCTGAGCAGCCCTTGTCCTGCTGCCTGCTGGAAACAGCTGCTTGGAGGGGCTGCTCTCCAGGAACCCCCCTGTTCACTCTGAGTGTATTTTGGACAAGGTTTGTGTGTGTCAAGTCTGCTCTGAGCAGTGCAGCAGGTCAGGCACAGCTCAGTGGCTTCCTACACCAACCTCCTTCCTTCTCAGTGTGTGGAAGTGCAGCTGGTAGTTACTCACAGTGGATTTCAGCAAGAACTGCCAGCTGTGAGCACTTTTATGTTTGTGTTACACTTATGGTTTACATTCTGATGGTTTCTGTCTCTCTACCAGACGAGAGGGAAGGCTCTGAAGGAACAGGGCTCTTCGTGTTCTAGTGGAGAGTCAGGTCCCTTTGTAGGGCTTGGGATGTAATTCTGTAGGTGGTGCTTGTTTGCATTTTCAGAAAGGGGAGTTTCTGTGGCTGCAGGGGACTTTGTTTTCCAGCTGAGACTGGAATTTCTAATCTGGGAGCAGAAGCCTTCCTCTGAAACGCCACTTATCCCACTGCAGGATTTTCAGGACTGGGGTGTGTTTGGAGCAGCAGAATGCTGTCGTTGGTTGGGTGCCCACATTTTATCTATACAACCTGCAATTCACCCCGTTACTTGTGCTCCCACTCTCTGTAGCAGTATTAAACTGAACCAGTTAGAAGCATTTCAAACGGTGTAACCATAATCTTTGACCCTGCTCTCTGAAAGGATTTAATCCTCTGGTGCCAGACGCTTGATGTGCATTAGCAACAGCAATATCTGGCTGGCACGCCACGCCAGGGGGCTGCTCTGGCTGGAGAACACACCCCCAGAGCTGTAGGTCAGCACCTCTGCTGCGTGTCAGGGGCTGCAGGGGAGCTGTGCTGCTCCCCCCATCTTCTCACCCCAACCCGAGGCTCAGACAGGCACAGGGGACAGGAGCTGAGGGGCTGGTTGCACACGCGGGGTCCTGATGTGCCTACGGCGTCGCTGTCACCATGCCCAGGTCACGTTCCTCCCCTGGCTGTAGCTGTTGGGGTGACTAAACCCCAAGTGTGTCATGGTTTCCTCCTCCAGAGCCACGACGCCGCCGGGACGTGGCGCTGCCGCCTCAGCAGCCACCTCAGGCCAACACCTTCCCCCAGCCCTGTCCCCTCTGCAGCCGAGCACACCCCAGGGCTGGCACAGGACCCACCCCGCCCACCTGCCAGCTCACAAGGTCTTGTGCAAAGCTCTAGAGTCTCCCAGGGCTGATGTTTTGGGGACGTTGCTGCTGCCACCTCTCTGCCCTGTAGGTTTCAGCCAGGTTGGTGTTCCCCGGGGTAGGGATCTGCTTCCTACTGTGAGGTTGTTTTGTTCATGTCACCCTCCTCCCAAAATCTGCCTCTTTCTTTTAAATAAACCAAAAAAAAAAAAAATAAAATCACTGAGTACCTCTCTAAACCCCTGCAGAATCTGTACTGTAATGAATCTGTATAATTTGTATTGCTGTATAAAAAGATCCAATAAAAGCAGTCAAACCTTCCAGGCTTCTGTGTTCAAATTCAAACACCGTGGTGTCCACAAGGATGCCCTAAGCAGGTTAAGAATGGGAAGAAGCTTTCTAGTGCCAGAAGGATGGACGGGATTCACCTTTGCCAACCTTTCCTGGGCAAATTTTGGTGAGGCACCCAGAAACCCTCGCTGTGAGCTCTTTCCACTGGGTGGTGGCAGCAGGTATCTTCAGCTGGAACCTTGCTGCTTTCGGTTTTGGCTGGGCGGGCTGGGGTTTGCAGTGGGGCGTGCAGCTGGGGCAGGGGAGGAGGTGGCACTTCCCCTTCAGCTGGGGAAGTGCTCACGCAGCTACAGCCCAGGGGAAAGACGTTTCTTGGGCTCCAGGAGAATGTGAGCACGCTGCTTCAGCACGGCACAACTTCCCCTTCAGCTGGGGAAGTGCTCATGCAGCCACAGCCCAGGGGAAAGACATTTCTTGGGCTCCAGGAGAACGTGAGCACGCTGCTTCAGCACGGCACTAAACTTCCTCTGAGGCGTGGCTTGCCTTGAAGCTGCTGAGAAAACTTGTCAGGGCCAAGACTGAGTAGTGGGGATGACACAAGTGGTTCTTCTGGTCCTGCAAAAGTCCTGCTTCTGGGCTGGCAAAGCGGATGAGCTCTGGGACAAAGCGCCTCTTGGAGCTTGGAAACCTTTCCTCTAAGCTCTCAGCACTGGGTGTGTTTCTGCAGGAAGGTCAGATGGAGAGGCTGCATTGATTTCTAATCGTTTCCTTGCTGATCTCCCATCAGTTTAGTCCTAGCACCTGGTTCCAGCAAACCCAGCTGGGCTTTGAGCAGACCCCACCTTTATCTGAAAGGCATTTGGGCTCCGAGCCCCAGCAGGTAAGCTGGGCAGGGTGGAGGATGGGTTCTCACAACCTCTCTGGGTCTGAAGAGGTGTCTGCAGCTCCTTTTGGTACAGAACTAGAGCAGCTCTTAGCCTACTGCTTACTTAGACCACCTAGGGTTTGGTTCACTGGTAAGTGGGCTGAAGGAGCAGATCTCTGTGTACCCCAGGCTGGGTTTGGTGTCTGAGGGGGGCTGAGCTGGTCTCAAGAAGAGCAGGACTCATGGTTGTGTTGGTAGGTGCTCAGAGGGAGGGCTCTCATCCTAAACCCCCTACATCAAGCCCTTCTCATGAGAAACAGCAAGAAGGGAGGCAGAGTCTCTCCAGTGTGTGTTACTGCAGTAATTACCTTCCCGTTGAAGCGACTGTTGCAGGCTGTTGTCCTCCCAGGAGGACTGATGTCTTTGTCTGCCCAAGAGCTGTGGTAACACGCTGGGGGTGACCTGCTGCTCCACACCTCAGGCGTGGCAACAGCTTCTGCCTGCTGCAGGGAGGCTGAGCAGTCCTGTGTGCCAGCCCAGGAGACGACAGGGCACCCACAGGAGGTGCCTTTGCTGCAGCCCGTGCCAACGGGGCAACGTCCCTGCCCTGGGCATGAGTCATCTCTGAAGCTGGGGGACCCAGCAGGGAACCTGTAGGCAAATATGTGGGACCTTTTTAGCAGTGGCTGTTCTAATGAAAGTGATGTTTGGTACGAAAGTCAAACTGTAATTGTCTCCAGCACACCCAGAGCAGCACTTCTGCTGCTCTTCTGTAAAATTTCTGTTATCAGCTTATGCTTAAAGACATAAAAAAAACTACTAGAAAGCCCCAAATAAAGTATTTCATAGCTGAGACCTCTGCTGGAAATGCCAGTTTTGTAGCAACTCTTGTAGCAGTCAGAAGTGTTTCATGTTTTATAGGATCCTTCACACAGAGGGTTTCTTTATAACCAGAAACCACACAGGCAATTCAAAGCTGGCTCTAATCTTTGGCTCAGATTCTACGTACTGATTACTGTGATTGGGGCTTAGGATGATTTTATGAGGGCTTTAGGATGATCCTACAATTTCAAGATGGGTTTCTGCATGCAGATTTCACGTGGGAAGTGCTCTGGAAGGTGCATCACAGCAACTCTTGTTGCACCTGAGGGTAGCACTGGGAGAAAGTCTAAATGTGTTTGCACACACAGTGGTTAATTATCTCACCAAAGCAACGTTTCCTCTGAAAGCTTGACAGCAAAGTTCCCATCCTGGGGTTGCACCAGCTGTAAAGAGTTGGTTATTTTATCATTTTTAGGGTAGAAGAATCACTCTCTGTTGCAGAGAGAGATGGGTGTCGGTGGCTGGTTGTGGCAGCTTGAGAGCACCCGAATTTAATGACACCAAAATTTCCCTTTCCTGGCCACTTTACACGCCTGTGTGTAAGAGAGGGGTTCTAGAGCCTGAGGGAGAGGCAGCATGAGGTGGTATTTGGTTTCTGGTTGTAAAGCCCGTGCCTGTTACACTCAGTAGCTACAACTACATGGGGCTGTTGTGCGTGTGCTCTTCCTAGAGCAGGATACCTGTGTAGGGCTCCAAGCCAGGAGATAAGTTCTCCATTACTCATGAAACCTCTTTATTCTATTCAAGCACCAAAAAAAAATTAAGGAAGTTCATTTTTTGAGTGTTTTTTTAAGAGTAGAGTGAGACTGCATCTGCAAACTGCCAGTGCTGAAGCATAAGAGTCTCATTCTTCCAGCTCCAGACAGGAGCTCCAAGTTTGGCTGCTGGTGATGGTGACCTCAGGCTGCCTCTGAGACTTGGTATCATCTTTTCTGCAAAAAGCTAAGGGAGGACTTGCTGGTTGCTCTCTCTGCTGTGGGTTTTTCCAGGCAGAATCTGCTGCTTGCAGCGTGCAGGGTTCAATCCTGCACAGGCTCTTTGCTAAAAGGAAACTTGAGCTTTTGGGGGGCACCAGCCCAGTCTGG
Source organism: Merops nubicus (assembly GCF_000691845.1). Lineage (NCBI taxonomy): Eukaryota > Metazoa > Chordata > Aves > Coraciiformes > Meropidae > Merops > Merops nubicus. Next base: position 25,789 of record NW_008627958.1, on the reverse strand, counting down.
AGCTCCAGGACTGCTCGGGAAAGGACCTTGGTGACGTGTGTGGTTCCTCACTGCCCAAACCTCTTCCTCTCCCTGTGGTGGAGAAACCAAACGGCTCCTGCCTGGGGTGAGTCCGTGTCTGTGGGTCCCTCTGGGGAGCTGGCGAGGGGCTGGCCCGTGGGTGTTGGGCTGGTGATTCAGATGAGGACAGGAAGGCAGACGCTGGCTCACCAGCCCCAGAGGAACCGGCTCCAGCCTCGGTGGCTGTGGCTGTGGGGTGCAGGAGGAGATGGGACGGATGGGGCAGAGCGGCTGAGCCTTCGGGTAAGGCGAGGGAGGGCTGGGGAGAGGAAGGCACCGGGGGTGTGGGGTCTGTGTGAAGGCTCTGGGGAAGGGGGGATGTCCCCCAGGTGTTGGTGGCTCAGCTAGAGCAGGCTAGACCTCGGTGACCCTTTGAAAGAGGGTGTGAGGTCATCCCTGTAGTACCCCTCTGAACAGCATCGTGCTGGAGGTTGCTCCTCGCTGCTGCCCGCGG
>NW_008627958.1:0-25244 GCF_000691845.1 Merops nubicus | reverse complement strand
GGCCACCGCCCGACAGGCTCCAAGGTATGAAACTTACCCTCCAGACCCAGCATGAGTCTGTCCCCTACAGTCTGGCTTGCCCCTTTTACTATATTTTTACATCTTTACCTCTCCCACCCCATCTGCTGATGGCAGCGTGGCTATTTTTTAATTACTTTTCAAATGAATTTTAATAATCTGTTCGGTTCTGCTTCTGGCTCCTGCCTGGAGCTTCTGGGCGCATTGCAGCCCATGCTGGTTCCCCCCCCAACACCCAGCCCTATGGAATGTCTGACTTGAGCTGCACTTCCCAGGTTTTCCACTGATTTCAGGGCTGACTGGCATCACGGATACAAATATATTTATTTTACCTCATACAAGTGCTTGAAATCCCTGACCCTGGGATGGAAAGCGCTTTGTCTTCGCATCAGTTTTCTCTTGTGATTGATCTTCAGTGTAACATGGGCCGTGAGGTAGACACTTCAGCAAAACAGGATAATTTTGGGGTAATTTTGTGTGATATTGGTCCATTTTCATTGCTTAGTTACAGGCACATGGGTTGCCTGGATCTGCAGTTGCTAACGTGGCGTCCCCCCGGACTCGGCTGCGTGGTTTTGAAGCTGCCTGACGGGGGGAGTTAAGGACAAACACAAGATATTTCTGTGAGTTACCTCCTCCTCCTGCTGCCATGCTTGAAGCATCGTCCCTGGAGGTAGTTAAAAGACGTGTAGAAGAGGTGCTGAGGGACATGGTTTAGTGGTGACCTGGCAGTGCTGGGTTAATGGTTGGACTCGATGATCTGAAAGGTCTTTTCCAGCTGAAAGGATTCTGGGGTCCTGTGCTGGTTGTGATTAGGATTCTGTGCTGTACTTTCCACCTGAAGTTTTTTAAAGCATTTTACAAAGGGATGGTCCATGTGAAAGTTGATTCATCAGTTCCAGTTTTTCCCTCTTGTCCTGTGTTCTACCCAAATGCATCTACGGCTCCCCTGGTATAAAACAAAGCATGATCCGCTTGAATAACTGTCCAAACCCCAACTTTATCTGCATGGCAGCAGCTTTCCTAAGAAAACTGACACTGGCATAAAATCTGGTAGGAGATGGGACGTGCAGACCTCTGGAGAGGAGCTTTTCTGGAGGCTCAACGCTGGTCGTTGAAGTGGCTCCAACCACAGGAGCTTGCACGGTCTGAGACTTGAATTTCTAAACTGATGGGACTTTCAGCAGCAATCTGGGTGATGCTGGCAAACAGAAAGTAGTGTTTCTTTTCTTAGAAATGGTAGAGACATCGAGTCAGGCTGAACGTTGCATCTGCTCAACAAGTCTGTGTGCTAAATTTCATACGGCGAGGCTTGAACCGAATTCTCCGCTTTTTATTTCACGCCGGTGAGTCACCCAATCAATCCAAATTAATCTGAATTTATTGCAGACTGGGGCAGACCACAGAACTTTCCGGAGGGGAGGGAAGGTGACTGTTTTATATTTGCCTTTTGGGCATAATTTTTTGGTTTTACTAAGTTGAATACGTGACAGAAACCTGCAATTTTGGTCTTTATCTTGCAATGTGAACTTGAGGGCTGGGCTGGGTGTCTGCAAAGGGCCCAAGTGGCATCACCAGAACCAAAGAACCAACCCAGCTGGTTGTGTCAGTGCCACGTCAAGGGACTCCTCGTGCTCCTGCTTTTTGGACAAAAAGTTGAAGTATGTTTTACGTACTCTGGGGAAGAGTTTTCAAATGAGCTTTTTGCTGCTCCTGCTGCAGTCGAAAACTTCATCCAGGCTTTCCATCCATCAGGCATTTTATTTCTAGCCTGTGTGTGTGCAGCTTATACCCACTTTTTTTTTAAGCCACCAGTTTTATAAGCCAGTGTTGTCTTATTTAATTTTCAGCAGCTTTTCACGCCTTGGTGTTTCTCCCTGGCAGACTGACAGCAAATGTCCATGTACTCTCCACTTTAGGAGACTTAAAAGCAAGAGATGTTTCAGCCTTCCCTGAGAAAACCACCTCTCCTTCCCTTGGCTCTTTAGAGCAAGCCCTGTTACTGGGTTTCACCCTGAATTTAGGACTAGAAACCTTCCCCACCAGCAGCTGGGCTGACAAGACCCAGCTCATACAGAGTGTATGATCTTTTGCAAGCTTATTCATTCTTCCCATCCAAAAAAAAAAACCCCAAAGTGTGTCTCTTTGATTGCTAAATATACCTGAGGCCGTGGAGGAGCAGCCTGTTTGGGAAGGCTGCTTCTCCTCACAGCAGAGGTGCTGTGCTGCAGAGATAACAACTTTATTATCCAGCCCCCAGCAGGTTCTTTTCCCTGGAATTGCTTCTCCCAAGTGGCTGGTTTGCAGGGCTGTGGGGCTTGGGGAGGGCTCGCTGCCTTCCTTGTGCAAGGAGAAGCTGCTGCCAGCATGAAAAGGGGGGAAAAAAAGGTACAAAAGAAGCCCAGAGAAGCGTGTGAATCAGACAGACACTGCTGCCTGAACTGCACTCCTGAAGCTAGGTGGGGACCTGTTTTCTCCCCGGGTTTGAGTTTAGCAGCTTGAAAGCAGGGCTGATAGCAGGTCCTCAGCTCTGGGAGTCCTGATAAGCACAGCCCTTGGTGGCTCGGGTCTGTTTGTTCTCCTCTCCCATCTCCCCAAGGTGGAGAGCAGGGAAGGAGTGTTCAGCCTTCCAAATCTTTTATTTCTCTCCCTCTAGCCGTGAGTTCGTGCCTCCAGCCTTCTGTTGGCACCAAGCTGCTCGTGGGCTCCTTGGGAGAGGAGGATTTGTACCAAAAGGCAGGATTGCCAGGCACTTGGGGGGCTGAACACAACGACCCTGGGCTGGGGTTGTGCTTGTGAGCTGGTGCCTGTGGGAGCTTTTTCTGTGGAGGACAGCGTGGTGGAGGTGGGATGTGGGTGTCCTGCTCAGCAGCCCCTCAAGTAACCCCCTTTGGTGCTCATGAGGAGTGGGGGGCTTGGGAGCAGCCCCAGTTTGCTGCTGCAGAAATAAAAGTGGCTCTAGAAGGGACAGGGTGGCCTGTCCCACAACATAAACTAGGTCACTGTTGTCTGGTGCCTTCAGCTCTGCCTTGCCTTTATTTGAAGGAAAACAAAACCAAGCCATCCCGTCACCCCAAACTAACCAGCAGTGTTGTAGCCCTTTGTATGATGAATTTTGGTCAACTTCCCTTAGTTGCCTCTTGCAGATGCTTTGGAGATGATCCACAGCTCATCGTTTCCATGGGGGATGTTGAGCTAGGGAAAAATGATGTGAGAAACCACATGGTTTTGATCAGGCTCCATCTCCAACGTCCTGGCTACAGCTCAGGGTGCTGCTCCTGCACCTCTGGTTTGGGTCCATGGGGATCTGGGCATGTTGTTAACCCAAAGCTGCCCATTCCAGCTGCTTCTGAAAGTACTGCAACAAATTTTACAGGGAGAGGCACCCAAGGGGTCCTGCCAGCAGGAGTAGGGCAGGGATCATCCCCCTGGGCTTGGCACTGGGGAGGCCATACCTTGAATCCTGGGGTCAGTTTTGGGGATCTCATTCCAAGAAGCACCTTGAGGGGCTCGAGGATGGCCAGAGAAGGGCAACAAAACTAGGGAAGGGTCTAGAGCACAGGTCTTGTGAGGAGCAGCTGAGGGTGCTGAGTCTGGAGCAAAGGAGGCTCAGGGGAGACCTTCTGGCTCTGCACAGCTCCTGACAGGAGCCTGGAGCCAGGTGGGGTCCCTTCTCCTAAGGAGCAGATGGTAGGACAGGAGGAAATGGCCTCAAAATTGGATATTAGGAAAAATATCTCTTCCCTGAAAGGGTTGTCAGGACCTGTCCCAGGCTGCCCAGGGCAGTGGTGGAGTCCCCATCCCTGGAGGGGTTTCCAAGCCGTGGAGATGTGGTGCTGAGGTTTAGTGAGGACCTGGCAGTGCGGGGGCAATGGTTGGACTTGAAGGTCTCCCCCAACCAAAATGGTTCTTTGATCCTATGGCAAAGTGCAAAGCCCTTTGGTGCTGGCTCCCTCCTGGCAGGGACACAGCAGCATCGTGCTCGAGGGGCTGGCTGGAGCACAAAACTCTGGGAGTGGACCCCAAACCTCCCCCCAGCATCCTTGGTCACACGGGCTGCTGTTTTCTATCAGCTGTTATCAATATTCATTTAATTATTTGTAATTTATTATTGTTGTTGTTATGATTTAATTTTTATCTAGATTTCCCCCTCTACATCTCTGTCTCCTCTCCCCCTGGTCCACAGTGGCTGTACCAATACTTCAGTTGCAGAAAGGGAGGTTCAGATGAGGTGGTAGAAAAGCTTCCTGCCCAGCAGAGCAAGGACTTGCCTTTGGCAAGTGCCAGAATCTCCATCTCCAGCTCTCGGGGCAGAAGAAGAAGTTTATTGAAAATAAAAATAAATAAAAATAATCTGTACGTAAAGATAATCTGACCCCTGGGAACAGGAATGGGCTAAAGGATCTGTCCCAGATCCAGCAGGCTCTTTTCTGGGATATTTATAGGATGCTTTGTGTTTTAAAGGAAGAAACTGAAGCCAAATCACACTGAGGGTTATTAAATGTTTGCTGCTGTTGGTGGAAGAGTCTGTCGGGGGAAGAGCTGGGGCCTGAGCCAGCTCAGAGCTGAAAGAAAGGATAGGGAATTTAACATTTAAGGAATTCTGTGCTGCAGGGAAGTAGCTGGAGCTCTTCATACAGAAGTCTTGGCAGCTTTGGGTGCTTCCAAGTGCCTCCCCTTTGCCTGCTTTTTCTAGATATTAGAAAATAGCATCTGCTGGTGAGGGGTGATGATGGCAACGTGATGGTGAGGGGGCTGGGAATGAGTGAATCCGAGAGGGTCTGGCCTCTTTCTGCCAGTGTCCTGTTTGATGGGCAAAAGGGAACCCCCTGAATCTCCTCTGATTCCCTGTTGGAGGTTGGGCTTGGGTCTTCCTGGTGTGGGAACTACATGGACAGCTGCCAAGGGTGTCACCACCCCACGGTGCCAGAGCCCTCGAGCCTGCCCGGCTCTTTGGGGGTGCCAAGGCTGAGAGCACGTGGGGCTCGGGGGGCAGCAGCTTTCTGAGGGTGCTCTCTGAGTGCCCCCCGTGCTCAGGGGGCTGCCCTGGCTGCTCTGTTCCAGGCTGGGTGAGGCTGGGCCATGGCTCAGCTGGAGCTGCTGGTGGTGGCCGCGCTGCTGCTGCTCGGGGCTGCGGTCAGCCTCTGCGTCAGGTGCCAGCAAGGTAAGGTCCTGCCCCCGAGCTTTGGGGTCCTGCCCCCGAGCTTTGGGGTCCTGCCCCTGGCCCCAGACCGGGTTGGGGTGGGGGTCACGCTGGCCAGACCCTTTCCTCTTGGGGTGTCCCCTCCGGGTGGGTTTGGTTCTGCTCGTCCCTGTGCCAGCTCCAGGAGCTTTGCCCCTGTGGGGTTGCTCCCAGCAGCTTGAGCTGGGGAGGGTTTCTGTAGGGGGCTGGGGAGCAGCTGGGAGGGGAAGGACCCCCTGACCCTGCAGCACCCCTTCCTTGGGGTGGAGGCACCACCATGTGGGCTGCAGACCCCACATGGGGACCACAGTGGGTGGTTTTGGAGCACCCCACACCATCCAAGCACACAAATCCTCGGGGGGGGCTGTGGGGCATAGAGACTGGGGGATAAATTCATATATACATTAATTACAACAGTGGTGTGAGGACCTACCCTGGCGGGCTGAGCTCTGGGTGGGTTTCCCAGGGGTAGGGAGGCTGCAGTTGGGGGTTTTGGGGACAGCAGTGGCTGGCTGGCTCTGCAGCATCTGAGACAAATGCCACAACTGAGATGTGGCTTAGAAAGAAAGAAATTAAATCCCAATCCCAGCTGCTGCTTTCTCCCTCCACTGTCCTATCGTGCTGCCGGCCAGGGGAGTTTGGTGAATGGGTTTTATTGATCTTTCTGAACTTTAAGTCCCAAATATTTTTTCCCCCCTCCTTGTCTTCCAGCTGCCAAGCGAGAGAAGCAGCCGAGCGAGCAGAGGAGCCAGTAAGTTGCTTTTCACAACTGTGTTTCTCTCCCAAAACAGCTCACCCGGGTGAGACCCTGGCCAGGCCAGACCCACTCAGCCTCAGAGCTGAAATCTGGATTTCTATAAAATAAAATCCCCCCAGAATGGAGCGTGCAGGGCGGCGTGCCCCAGCCCGGGGTGATGCTTTCCCAAAGGAGAATCCAAAATCAAACCCAAGCTCTGGCAGCGATGCCTGCGAGTCACTAACCAGTTGGAAAAAGGGCTGGGAGATTGGGAGGGCAAGTCCTTATCCTGTCCTGAGATGAGGGAGAGAAGTTGGTAACTTCATAACCAAGCCCCTGCCCTGGGCTGGTGGTGGTGGGACCCTGCTCCTGAGCAAGCAGCGACCTGCAGCAGAAGCAGTGAAGGAAATGTGATTATACACACGCACCCCCCCCTTATTTCCTTCAGCAACAGACAAACCACAGCTAAATGATATATATGTATAAAACCCAGCTGGCTTGCAACCTTTGATACAGGAGAAAACGTGGTGCAAAGGGGCTCTGTGAAGGTCTTTGTGGGGCTGGGGTGTTGGTTCTGCCCCACGTGCCCAGCACCAGGAGAAAGGTTTTGGTGTGCTCCATCAGAGACTGGTGGAAAAGCCAGTGCAGGTTCCAGCCCCTCAGGCTCGTACCACAGCACCTCATCTTGGAATTTATACCTTGGAATTTGGTGGTTGGACTTCAGGCTCGTTGGGACCTCTTTCTAGAGACCCGTTTTGGGTTCGTTTGGGCTTTTTGTGAGCAAAGTGGTTGAGCTGTGTGTATGTGCAGCTTTGCCATGAGGTCCTTTGCCTGACTCCTCATGTCCCCACCACCCTGGTGCTGTGAATACCAGCTTGGGATGAGGGGTGACCTGAATGAAAGGGGAGGAGAGAGGGGAGGGACACTTTGAGGGTCCTAAACCCAGGGTTAGTGTCTGTGGGCACCCACAGCAGAAGGGCTCTTGAAACCTGTTGTGCTCTGGAGAGCAACTCTCCTCTTAATTAAAAAGTAAAGAGGTCACTGGGCACGTTTGCTGGTTTTATGATCACTTATGTTATTTTTTTTCAGGTGGGTGTTGAGGGATGTTGGGAGGGGCAGGGACAGCACTGGAGGTCAAGCAGTGGGGTTTGAAGCCAATTCAAGGGTTTTGTGGGTGAAAATGCTCTCCTGGCCTTATCTGGCTCATAAAGTGTCAGAATATCAGTGTCAGAATTACCCTCAGTGATGTTTTCCTCACCCCTGGGTCCTTCCCTTAGCTGATGTTGGCTGCTCTGCTGATGGTCCAGAGGCAGCCCTTGACTTCAAAGAGGGGCCTGGGAAACTCCTCCCAGCTCACAGGGGTGCTGCAGGGTGAGCTGAGTGATGCACCTCAGCACGTCCCCAAGCCCAGCGTGCAGGACCTGCTCTCTCCCCTCCACTCCCTAGACAAGGAGGTCTCTTGCCTCTATTTTCCTTGCCGTAGACCCCAAAATTGAGCTGAGGTCACCCCTCTCTTTTCTCCAGGCTCGAAAGGCAGCAGACATTCGAGGTGATTCGCTCCTGCTCCAGTGAGTCTGAAGATCCCAGGGGGGTCTGCAGGGCAGGGGGGGGCTGTGCTGGGGGAAAGGGACAATAAAAGGGTCACCTCGAAGCCAAGCGCCGAGGTCTGAGGTGGTCGAAGCCACCTTAGATGCTTCCAGGGATGCGAATCCTGAGCTCTAGGAAAGAAAGATCCCTTTGCACTGAAGAAAGGAAACCATTGCAGTGATGTCAGAGGACTGCAGCACTCTGCTCAGCCCCCAGCACAGCAGTGTGGGTGAGCCCAGATCGACAGGGTGACTCATCTGCCATCACCCCTAACTGCTTCCTGTGGCAGGTTGGGTGAGGTGCTGACCTTTTGGGTTTTTTACCCTGAAAGAAGCTGCTGACAGGGTCTATTAAATGTCACCAGCTGCAGATGGGCTCAGTGGGACACCTCCTTTCCCTGGGACCTCGCTGGGCCTGAGCCCCACAACCCCACTCTGAGGTTTTGCTTCAGCCCAGCCCGACCTAAGCTCACAACCTACCAATGTCTCACAGCCTGGAGGGGAGGGGTGCTGGGCGTGGGAAAGGCCCCCCCCAAATGGAGCAGGTTTGGGAAAGAATAGGCAATAAGGCAGCAGTTGGGGTTGTTGCCTCCTTCAGACCTATCTGCAGTCTGCACAGCAGCTTTTCCTCTGATTTTTTTCCCTGTTTTGGCCGTTTATGAGCTTTCAAGGAATGCTTTGGAAGCTATTTTGGGATGCATTAGAAAATTCCTTGCCAGTACTGGGGAATCCTCTCTGTGCTCATCGGAATTGCTGCTGCCATGATAATTAACATGTCACTTTGTTCTTGGTGCTAGCTGCAACACGAAGGCTGGAACAATTTAAGGAACCTAAAAATTATTCCATAGCAAGGTAGGTAAAGAAATCCAAACAGAATCTAGCTGTAGAGCCAAGCTTGGATGGAGTTCACCCAACACACCCGAAGGGTCAGGATTTGGGGCTGGGTTCTGGACCCTAGAGATGTGACGTGGGCAACACTTAGAACCTTGGAATGGTTTGGGTTGGAAGGGATCTTTGAAGGTCATCCAGTCCAACCCCTCTGCAGGGAGCAGGGACATCTGCAGCTAGAGCAGGTTGATTAATTCATTGATAGTCAATAGTGGGTTTAGAATTCTAGATTTTAGTCAGCCTGACTGCATTCTACTGGCCTGGCCACCATTTGAACTGAACCCAAGGAGATGGGCTGTAGCTGTCCATGATGGGTACTTCATGCAAAAGAAATGGCCATTCTTTGCTTGTAACCAGTTTGACATGAGAAATTCCCTTCTCCCCCACCACCAAAACCCCCAGGAACTACACATCTGCACCAACCCTGCTGCAGGATTCAGACACAGTTATTCCCATTGTTTGGTACCCCAGACTCTTCCTCTCCCCTTGCTCAGTGTGTGTCCTGCTCTAGCCCCTCAGGGAGGTTTCACAGATGGTCCTTCTGGCTTAGTCTTTGCTGTGCTTTGTAACCCCTGGCAGGGTTTGCTCAGAGCTGGGATTTTAGCTCCCTTTCCTCTCTTTCAGGAAAACCACTGAGGAGTTTGGTGCCTCCTGCCATGCTGGGTATGGTGAGTATCTCCCCAGCACAGGCACTGTTCAATGTTCTCCCCATCCACGCAGTCATGGGGAAAGCTCCTACCACAAAATTCATAAAATGGGGATGTTGCAAATCTCAGCTTGTTTGTGTAGGTGCTGGCTGGGACCTCCCACCAGTCTTGGGGAGATGGAGCCTCTGAGAGGCTGGTTACTCACTGCCAGACCTTGGGCAGGGCACGAGGGACTTATCTTGGAAAAAACTGGGCAATGGGTATGAGTTACTCCTGGGGAGATTCCATTAGACACAAGAGGAAAATTTTTCACAAGGACAATGAGCCGTCAGAATCATCTCCACAGGGAAGTGGTGGAGCCCTCAACATTAGATACTTTGAAGTTTTAGCCTGGTCACCTTGTCCAGACCAGGCTTTTGTCAAGGAAGGTTGGACCAGATGCTCTTTGAGGTCCTTTCCAACCTGGCATTCTGTGACTATGATGAAGTTCAGCTCCTGCTGCTCAGCCCCAGCGTGACGTGTCCCTCTGCTTTTCCCCAGGGAGCAGGATGGAGACCAGGTACCAGAACTTCCTGACAGGTAAATGCTGCAGCTGCACACCCAGGGGCCTGGGGTGAGGAGAGCTGGCAGGGAGCTCTGCCTGGGTTCATTAGGAGATGGGCCACGACACACTCATCTGATGAGCAGAGGGGCCAGGATGCTCCTGAGCCCCCCACTCCCTCCTGGGCAGCCTGAGCTGGAGCTCACCCTAAGAGGGTTCCCAGTGTGTGGGGCTGTGCTCTCCTTTCCCAAACCAGGGGAATATTCCCAACCTCCCTGCCAGCTGGCAGGATCTGTCTGTGGGAGGTGGTGAGCCCTGGTTTCCTCCAGAGCTGCCTCCCAGCTCTGCTCGTGGGTGGGCTTTGGAGCTGTGCTGGGGGGGACACCTGCTAGAGGTGGGAATTTGGCACAGCCCACCCCACAAAATCTGACACCAGCCCCTTTGTGCTTGCAGAGGACAGCCTGCAAGGGGACGCTGCCTACGTGTGAGTAGCTGGTTGCTGCCCACTGGGGCAGTGGAGTGGAACCATACTGGTCCCAGTGAGGTCCTGGCTCTCCTGGAGCTGGGGCTGGGAAGCCCGTGGGCTGCCTCGGGCAGGAGGAGCTCAGGGTGCCTGCTCTTCCCACAGGGAGCCCATCTCTCTGGATTACTACAACTGTGCCAGGTTCTTCTCCCCACCCAACGGTAAGGTCTCCATGTGAGCATGACGAGTATCCTCTCCAGCCCCCAGCCTGGCTGCCCCACGGCCCCAGGGAGCCCACAGGATGTTTCTTGTTTGGCTCTGTGTGTTATTGCTGCACAGCCTGAAGCAAACATGGGTCCTAGAGACACGTTGGGAAAGGGGTGCAAGCAGAGCTGTGGGGCTTGAGGGGTTTCCAAACCCAAACCAGTCCATCCGTTGGCTGGACGCCCCAAATGCATCCGTGGCCCTGATTTTTGTACAAAACACTTTGTGCTCACTCCATTTCACCCCTGGGCAGCAGTGAGTTAGGTTTTGAGGTTAGCAATATAGGGCTTCACGTGGTTCAGCTGCTCATGGGCTCATCCAGAGCTGAGATCACCAGCAATACAACAAAAACCTTCATGGGCTGGGTTTTTAATTCTTCTAAGCAGACTTTGGTTCTAGGTGCTGATAGATTTGCCTACTGGGCTCAGACAGATGTTGTGCTTGGACTGGGGCTCAGTTCCTTCCCAGAAACTGGGAATGAGCCCCAGAAGGCACCACAATCACAAACTTAATGTGATGGTGCTCCCATGGGCAGCCATCAGAGGGTTGGACTGTGCTGGGGATGCCCCTTCCCGGGGCCAGCCCCCAGGCTGTCACCAAGACCAAGCATTTTTTATCTCAGGTATGTTTTGCTGGGGGAAACAGCCCTCTCCTGCTGGTGCTGAGCATCCCCCTGGGTCACCTACACTTATGCTTTTTTTCCCCCCCTCTTTCTTCTTCTGTTGGGTTGATGATTGGACCTAATGATCTTGGAGGTCTTTTCTAGCTTTAATGATTCTATGATTCTCTGCCAGAGAAAGAGGAGGATTCCCATTCCTACCAAAACGTCTTCATTGGAGGGTCTCATGGCTCTGCCCCGGGTACGTGTGTTGCTGTTATGGCTCATGTGTGTTGTCCAAAGGTGTCTGGAAGCACAGAGAGGGATGGTGACTTGCTCAGCCCAGGGAAAACACCCCTGTCCACAGGCTCAGCTCCTCCTGTCACCTCTGGGCCTATGGAGCTGGGGTGAAGGGGCTGCTGCAGGCACAGAGCAGATCTGGAGAGTTTTCCAGCCAAGAGCTCACCTCTGAGCTGATCCCTTTGAACAGGAGATGTCTGCAGCAGTTCAGGAGCTTTGGGGTCTGCATTGCTTCTCTAGGTCTTTCAGTGCTGTTCCAGCCAGGACTGATGGTGGTTCTAGCCCCCAGCTCAGGTTTCTCACTACATCCAGCCCAAGAAGGCTGCAGCCAGTGAGCTGCTGGAGCAGGATGTTGGATCACAGCATCTGCTTAAGGGCTTCCAGCCTCACTCTGGGATGTCACAACCAAAATAGGAAGTGAAGTTGGTTTCCTTCAGCGAATTCCCCCAGTGCTTTCTGCAGTGCTGGAGCTCCTGCCTGGAGGAGGCAGGGGCAGTGGGGGCTGTGCTGATGCCCATCCCTGCCCGCAGAGACCCAGGCAGGCGGTGGGGCGGGGCCATCAGACCTGCAGCAGGACAGCAGCTGCCCCGCTGGAAACTGGGGGCGTGTCGGGGCGCGGGGGCAGGGGGGAGGTTTCACAAAGGGCCCTTTTCAGTCCGCTGGCTGCTCAGCATCATCCTGTCCAAACTCCTAGTGACAGATGACGCCGCAGACTACGAGAACAGCGCGGACACGTGCCGGTGGAAAGCCCGGCGTGCGGGAGGTACGTGCTCAGCAGTGGGTTACCACCTAGAGATGGGGCTCGTGGGCAGGGTGCCCGTCCCACTCGGCCAGTCTAGACCATGCTTAGGCCAGTGCAGCCATCACCTCTGCCTTATTTCTCCCCCAATCATCTCTGATAACTGCCTAAGGCAACATGCAGATTGCTGCACGTGCTGGTAATCCAGTGCTGCCCTGGTGGGACGAGGTGTTTGGAGCACTCAGAAGGCCTTGGAGTGTGGGTGGCTGTGCTTGAGCCCTGCCCACGGGATGCTGCAGAAGGGTGCTGCTCTTCACCTCTTATGTCCTCTTGTGTTTTGAGGTTGCCCTGGTGCAAGCTCAGCCTTGTCACCCCCTCTGACCAAGCACCGTGCAGCACACCCGCCCAGGGGGTCAGCCCAACCCCCCTGCAGCAATGGGGGGGTCAACATTTCTTCATGAAAATTTTAAAGAAAAAAATGTCTTAAATTTTCCAGATTTTTTAAGCTAGCCTTTAAAGAGCAGCTTCACGTGTGGCTTCCTGTGAAGCACAGTCTGGCCTGGGAGGTAGTGGCCAGTGTACACGTGTGTTTTAGAGCTTTCTCTCTGGTGTGGGAGCTGCTGATGCAAACTGATTCCTGTGCCCGTTTGTGCTCTCTCTAGATGAACTCCAAGCCCATCTTTTGCCTCTCTAAAGCTGTCCCCACTCGCAGGGAGTTTGCAATTTTGCTGTGACCCTTATGAAGCCTCTTCAAGGAGACCTTGACACTGTGGTCTGAGGTTTCTTAGCCCAGGCACAAAAACTGTCAGCCCCAAAGGCTAAATATTAGCAGGAGGCACAGCGTGTTGGTGGTGTGTACGTGGTTTTTAGGTCAGCCCCTTCCCTGATCAGTGCTTCCTATCCTCTCTCACAGCTCTGCAGGCTGAGAGCCCGGATGATGAGCCAGACTATGTCAACACAGCCCCTGTGTAAGGCCCTGCCCCTCTGCCCAAGCAAAGGTAAAAGAGAGCACGTGGTCGATGTGTTTATTTAGGAGTGGGAGGGTTGGGTTTGTGCCCAAAAGAGCTCGGCTGGAGCTTTGCCCCTTGCTGGCAGGAGCGGGCAGTGCCCAGCAGTGCAGGGAGCAGGAGCAGCCTGGTCCCTTCTGTGCAACCTCTCTGCTAGTGCAGACCATGGAGACAAATCCATCCAAGGCCGTGTCCCAGCACTGCCCTCTTCCAGCAGGGACTTCAAACCGCTTCAGAACTGCTCCGTGGTGCAGATGGGACCCCCAGAGCCCCCCCCCTGGGCTGGGCAGCTCCCAGACTGAGCAGCATGAAAGATTCCCTGGGCTTTGCTGAGCCCTGCCTGCTCTGCCACCACCACACAGCCTGGCCTGTTATCAGCAGAAACATGATGCTGATGATAAAGAATTACTCAAGGCAGTTTGAAGTAAAAAAAAAACCCCTCTGTGGAGAGCTGCAGGGAGATTGCACGGCACCCAGTGAGCGGGTGACACGACAGTGCTGCATGGCAGGAAAGCAGCCCCAGACACACTGAACACAACAACGGGTTCCACGTTGGCTGTTGTGGCTCCAGACAGGCTCCTGGAGACCTTGTGGAGCTTCTTCTCAGCAGACAAGTGTGTGTGGGTAGAGGGGCCCAGTGCACAGGTCTGTGGTGTCTCTGCATGCTGGTTGGAGCGTGGAGAACTGAGCACCCAGCTCCAGCTGGACTGGGACCAGTATCACACTCGTTGTTGGGGCTCTACTCCCTGAGCACCTCCAGAGACGTGCTGGGATAGTCCTTATGCCACATGCAGCAGCTCCAGTTACAGGGGTTTATATTCCCCAAACTGTGGGCGTTGTTGGGGCTCTACTCCCTGAGCACCTGTAGAGACGTGCTGGGATCATCCTTATGCCACATGTTGGCAGCTCTAGTTACAGGGGTTTATATTCCCCGAACTGTGGGCACCGGCAGCGAGCAGACCCCCAAAAATGGATCTTTTTGAAGCTGTTGCAAAGTATTTAAGATTTGTCCCCACCACGCAAACCACAGTCCCCTTATTGTCCATGTTTCAGCATTTGCTTTGAGCTCCAGCAGCCCACCCCAGCAGCACTGGCTCTGACAAAGGCTGTGCTGGAGGGGAAGCTGCACCAAAGGTTGTGCTTTTTGGTCAGGGATTTTGTGTGTGTCACCCGTGGCACACAGATCACTCCCCAGCAGTGGTCTGGCTGGGAGCCAACACAGCTCAGGTGTCTCTTCACCTGCCCACGAGCTCTTATTGCTCCCCAAGGTCCAAAACCAGCCTGGACACAGGAGCCTTGGCCTGCTGCAGCAGTACCTCACTGCCAGGCACCGAGCTATGGCAAACCAAGAGAATATCACCAAAATGGACTATTTCAGATGGGGTCGCAGAGAAACTTGTGGCTTTGAGAAGAAACTTCTTTTCAGAAGGTGTTTATGGAATATCCAAGCATCGTGTTGGCTAAGCATCTGGAGGAAGGAAGCTGAATTATCCATGAAAAGTGCTCTAAGGATAACTTTAAGGAATTCTGTGTTTATTCCTCTTCCAAAGAGAAATCTGGAGGAGGAGGGGGTGACAGTTCTGTGCTAGTGACAGCATGGCCTGGCTTTTTGCTCTGCTGGGCACACCAGACTGCTCACAGTTTGCTGTCTGTAGCAGGGAGGGTGCCCACCTCCTTCCAAGCTGAGAGAGGAACAATCAGGGATGACAGATGCCCAAAACATTCAGCAAAGCTGATGTAACAACTGCATGTGGTTTGGTGGAAAGCAAAGAATCAAAGTGGCACTGGGGCTGCCATAAATCCACTTCCCAAAGTGATGGCTGGTGCTGGGGAGATAGAAGAGGGAGGAATAGCTGGCCTGCAAGGCACTGGTGATAAAGATTTTCTGGGAAAATCTCCAGTTTTAAGCCCCAGCAAAATGCTCTTGTGGCTGTATGTGTAAATAAATTCTGGCAGCTTGTAAGTAAATTAAAGTTGCCAATGCACTTTTTGTCATTTTAATGAGGACTCTATTACAGCCTTTGCTAGCAGAGTAATGCTATAAAATCTCCATGTCCAGCCAGGAAATGCCAGCAGAAGTTCTCCACTAAGGGCAGGTGAATTCAGAAGTGGGCTCCTGGCAGCTCTGTGCCCTCTGCTCTGCTCAGGGATCGCTGTCTGGGACCATTGCTGGGGCTTCTGCTTCGATGCAGATGTCTTGGAGTGTGCCTCACTACTGGTCCCCAGAGAGAAAATGTAGCAGGCAGCAGAGTTAGGAAGTTGAAAGCAGGGATTACAAGTCAGCAGACTCACTATCTTTCCCTCTCTTCTTTCAAGCATACTACCTAAAGTCTGCAGAAATCCTTTGCTGAGCTGCAGGAGCACACCCAGCAAGCACGAGCAGAGGGAGAAGGGAGACTTCAGTCCCTCAGTGGAATCACTTCTCCAAACTGTGCCCACAATCACGCAGAAGGGGTGCTGCTGGGAGGAAGAAATGCTCTCCTTGAAGTCCCCCAGAAGCCCGACTGCAAACCTGCCCCTGGAGAAAGCACTCTGGCCAGCAGTGGCCACGGGCGAGCCAAGAGCTCGTTATCCCATCTCCCTTCCCCACACGTCTCCTCGAGGGAGGCTGGCCAGGCTCTGCAGTGTGTTCTCCTGTCAAGCACAAAACTAATCCTTAAACTGCTGAGCAGCAATGCAGCCAGCTGCTTCATCTGCCAGCGTGACTCACGTGTGATGCTATGAAGACGTGGGGATTGGGTTCTGGTTTTGGTCCTGTGCTCTCCCACAGAAGTGGTTTCCTCTAAGAGGAACTGGCAAGGCAGAGGTTGCTTTCACAACACCAGTGGTTCTCTGGAACTAGAGGAGATACCAACCTGTTCACGAAAGAGGATTAAATCCCCACTTGATCCATGGCTTGCAATTCACAGCATCTGGCTACAACCATCCTCCTTGGGTTTCTGTGGCCCTTCTGTAACGACACGAGGAGCCTGCAGCACCTGAGAAGGTCCAAAGCAGAGCTGCCAGCCTCAGAAGCCCCACCACTCTTCCTGTATTTCAGCCCTGCAACGTTGCCCTTGTCTCTTGAGCCCTGATGCACAGATTTGGCACCGTCCTACCACTTATTTATTAAAATTGGAAAGCAGCCAGAGAAGCTGTGGTGGTTTGTTATGGCTTGGTATGATCCAGACGTTGTCTGCGTGGCTGGGTGAGGCAGAGGGAGGTGGGAGCACGTGAGATGGTGCAGGGTGGCATGTGGGATCTGGTGGGGAGGAAGTGTACCTCCTTCAAGCCCTCTTCCTTAAAATGGGTACAGAGAACTCTGCTTCAGGAAGGGACCCAGCCCACCCTCACGTCTCCAGGACGGGTGAGAGTGGGCAGAAAGGTGGAGCTGAGGGTGAGTGAGCCCTGGAGCAGGAGAAGGGGATGTCAGGTGCTTCCTGCTGCAGATGACTGCGTTGTATTTTTAGCAGAATTGCTGAGCCTGTGGGGGCCCACCGGTCGTGTGGCTGAACAGTGGGTGGTTTGCTGTTTGGTTTAGGAGATTTACTTGTAACCCCTACAAATGTGTTTGTTCCTGCTTCCATAAGGCTTTTAGAAGGGAGAAAATCCAGCATGCTTGAGGGACGTACACATGCACAGAGCTCCAGTTGCTTTCTCCTCGCCCCAGCTCCTCCCAGCCCGGCTTCCACTCACACCCTCGGGGTTCCTGCTGTTAAATGCTCTGCAAAAGGTTTGTGTGGGTGGGTGACACTGATGTCCTGGGGAGCCTGAAGCAGTGATGGCCACAGCCTGGCTGGCTCTGCACAGGCAAGGAGATGCCTTCATTCCTGAAATGGCCAGGACGTTGGCATCCTTACCCTTGGTGACTCATTCAGCACCTGAAGAAGCTCCAGTAGCTCCAGTTTCCATGAAGTGCTGCAGACTGGGTTTTTTTTGTGGATGGAAGGGTGAGCTGTGTTCAGTGATGTGCTGTGATGTCACACCTAGTGGTGATTCACCTCTTCATGGGAGGGAGCCATTAAATGACTGGGAGATTAGCAGCAGTAAAAGATCCCTGGCACACAGTAATAAATCCAGTTAGAGAGCTCCCAGAAAGTTCCAGCTGTGCCAAAACACAAGATTTACAGCTCTCCTCGCTGAGCAGGGAGGCAGATTAGA
Organism: Merops nubicus; assembly: GCF_000691845.1. Lineage (NCBI taxonomy): Eukaryota > Metazoa > Chordata > Aves > Coraciiformes > Meropidae > Merops > Merops nubicus. The sequence continues at coordinate 8,135 of NW_008627958.1, read as the reverse complement.
CCAATTACATTTTCCTGTCCTAAGGCTCCTCCACTGCCAGCCTCTCAGTTTGGAAGCTGTGGAGCTGAAGCAGGCAGGGCAGGAGCTGGACACAGAATATCCTCCTGCCTCTTGGTGGGAGCCTGAGCAAATCCTCCCCGTGCAGTGCTCCAGCTGCACTGAGGGGTAAATCTGCTCTTGGCTTTCTAATGCTCCTCAAGGGCTTCTCAGCCAGTGATCTCATTATGCTGGAAGGTGTCCAGGGGCTGCTCCAGGAACTTCCATCACTGTTAGGACAGACTGGTTCTGAGAGGCCTTGTGGGGGCCGAGTGTGTGATGTACTGGCCTTTCAGGACTTGTTTTGAGGTGTGTGAGGATTGCTGGTGCTCAACCCAAATTGCCCAACCCTGTGTTGTCTGAATGTAATGCAAGGAGAAATGACACCTCCCCTGGGTCCACAGCTCTCTCCCCTCACATCAGGTAGGCAGCCAAGTGAGCAATTTGCTTCCTGTTTTCAATTTCAGACAGAGCAGAAGAGCAGTTTTGGCACTGGCTCTCAGGTGGAGCTGGGGAGCTCTGCCCTGAGAAAGGGTGAGCAACCTCCTCTGGTAGAAACAGCTGTGTTGGTGGCCTCTCAGCATGACACAACTCCTCTTCCCAGGAAGGGTGAGCATGGTTGTGTCCCCCAGTGCCCAGCAGACAGTTGGCTCCAAACTAAGCAGGAAAGCAGCCACTGAATTCAGTGAGGAGAAGCCCACTCAGACCAGGCAGGGACAGACCTGTGACCTCTGTGTTTCTCCTCTTCCACTGGCACCAAGGCAGCGACTCTCAGGATGCCCAGGTAGGTCCCTCCAGGGAGTAAGGACCACCCCCAGCCCTACGAGCCCCCCCAACACCATGTTGCAGTTTTGGGGGACAAAAGCTGGGAGGTAGTTTCTGTAGAGAACTCAGCAGCTTAAGCCCCTTGATACTGATTTATCAGTTGCATATAAACAAGAGCTGGCAATGGAATACTTGGGGTATAAACATGTAGATGTGGTACTTCAGGACATGGTTTAGTGGCCATGGGAGTGTTGGGTTGATGGTTGGGTTTGAGGACCTTCAAGTTTTTTTCTAGACTTAATGATTCTATGATGAGCCCAAACAGAAAAGAGAACTCAAGTGCATCCCAGAATTTGGTAAATTTTTACAAAGAAATATCCAAACTAGCCAGCATCATTAAGAAACATGTAGGATTTCTCTTGTGTGTTTGGTCCAAACCTCTTCCTTACCCACAGCACAAGCACCACCCAGCATGGCACTGCTCTGCATGCCTTAATTAGAACTTCATTAAACTCTTTAATCTGTGGAAAACCTTCTCCCTCCTGGTGAGCCCACCACTCCTGGCCAGGCTTGAGGCGTCAGCACCATCTGATTTTAGTTTCTCCTGCTGTGAGGTCTCAGTGCCAGTGACACGGGTGGTTGTCACATGCACTGCACAGACCCTGTTGCTCTGGGCTGTCACAGTCCCCTCATCTACCTTGCCTCTACAACAGGGAAGAGTTCTTGGGCCAAAGTACATTCTAAAGCTTTATTGGGCTAAAAAAAGTACAAAACATTTTTACAAGAGGACCAGGCTACTTTCCTGCAATGGGGCAAAGCCAAGGCAGAAGTGGGGAGCTGCTGTGCAGGACGTGGGCTTCAGCTGGGTGCCACCCTAACTCCCCACGGGGGCTGCTGTCTTCTGGCACAGCCTGGCCAGCAGTCCAGCCATCTGCAGGAGTGAGTTCACACCTTCTGCTATCTTCATGTGAGTGTACCCAATTTCCTGGGGACAAGGACATTGTCAGCTCTTCCCTTTTCTCCCCCAGCCTGTGTGCAGCATGACCAACAACCAGAGAGAATGTACCCCTTACTGCCAGGAGAGCAGCCTCAGCCACTCAAACTTAAGGGCAGCTTCTCATGTAGACCTTTTTAGGCCTCTCAAGTAGAATGCTTCTTTTTTTTCCCCTCTTTTTTTTAAATCAAAGCCTGCATGTCCCCACTTCCTCTGTGGAAGGAGCAAGTTGTATTGGAGGGCAGGCTGAACTCTGAGGAGTGGTTCTGTTACACCCATTTACCACTTGTCAGCTGGCTGTTAATATAATTCAGTATTTTGCTCTCTGTTGGACTAGGATCAAGCATGCAATGAAGGAAATTCTCAAGGAGTTAGTTGAGGCTTTGATGCAAACACTAAATTCAGCCAGCATCATGTTTGCTGTTAATTCTGGCTGATCACTGAGAGGCAATTCTGTGGGTGGTCAGACTTTGAACTTGACAAGACCACTCACTCCTACTACAAATTGATGATGCAGAGCAGGAAAGCAAGAAGGAATAAGTTAAGAAATACTTCTGTTGTGCTAACATAGCAAATAAACAGGAAACCCTGAGGCTGCCCTTCTATCAGGGATCACATCCTGCTCTCCAAAAGGACCCCACCAGGAATGGGGTTAGTACTAACCTTGATAAATTCCAGTTTCAGATATTCTGGCATGTGAAAGGTTTTACACACACGGAAGATGTTGCCAATCACATCTTCTGGAGAGTATCCAAGTCGCCAGAGGTGGGCAAGAATCTGCAGGCAAAAATCATCCCTGATTTATCTGCAAACCTTATCAGGTGAGACAAGTATATTCCCTTTTGGAACAGCTGTGTGTAGCTACTGGAACTGCATGTACTGTTTATCAAATGGTTTAACCTCAAGTGTTCAGCTAGTAATTTCAATGCAACTTGGCTTTTTTTTTTTCCTTGTTGGCTTATTCATCTGAACAAACCCTGACATAAAAAGGATTTAAGTCATTAATTCATCTGCTCGTTATAGCCCTTATCTTAAAAAACCCCAACTCTTAATTCTTAAAAAAATTATTTAAAAAAACCCCAAAAATTCTGTCTAAAGAAAGTGCCTGTCTGTACAGATGCTCGTTATAGCCCTTATCTTAAAAAAAAACAACTCTTAATTCTTAAAAAAATTCTTTAAAAAAAACCCAAAAATTCTGTCTAGAGAAAGTGCCTGTCTATACAGGCATCACACATGAAAACCAACCTTGTATGCTTCATCAATATTTGCATTTACACAGTGTTGTATCATTTCTTTCACCAGCAGAGGATGAGGCTCATCACAGACCTGTATCAACGAGAAATATTACGTTTTAAAATATTAAAAGATGCTGCATTAAACCCCTGCCTGGTATTTTCACCAAGCTTCTATATAATTCAGTACTGAGGGAAGCACATTCTAGAATACAGATTAAATTTTGAATAATCTGACTAATCCTGCCACGGCAGACTCTGGAATGAGGACACCCAAGTGATAGATTCAGAGATACCACTGTGAAATTTCCCAGCAGTTACATGATCCCTGGGCTTTGAGAGAGCTGGCAAGCTGCAAAGTCTGAGCCATGCCATGAGGAACTTGCCAGCACTCTCTCCCTTTCCAAAAGACACTTTTTTAGAGCCTAGTGCTGTGATTGCTACACGCACACTGATAAAGCACCTTCAAAAAAAAACCCACTTCTTTACATTCTTACTAACCTTAAAGACATTTTCACTGTTTATAAAGCCAAATCCAGAATAAGTGGACTGTAAGTTGTTTAATGCCTGTGAAAGAAAAAACAAGACTGCATTTGTTTTGTTTTTCATTTGTTTCTCTACTCCTCACTCCCCTCCTCGGGATGAAACTCACTTTACAGAAAACGACACCAAATAAGCAGTTGTCAATTAAGCAACCATAAACATGTGAAGGGTTGGTTTCCTTCCACAAATTTGGTATCCAGTTCCCACCAATTCACTTTTAAGGAGCAGCTCAACCTTAAAACCTCACCAAACCAAACCATTTAGTTACCCTTGTGCCACAGTCACATCCCCTTTGCGTTACCTCTCCAAAGACAAAACCCCGAGAGTTCAAAGATTTTTTCTTTTCCTCTTTAAACAGAAGTCTTTGTTCCATTGTCTTTGTTTTTACCTGTCTCATATCTCCTTGGGCTGTGAAGATAATGGCTTCCAGCCCATCGTCTGTGTATGGCACATCCTCTTTCTCAACAATGGTCAGGAGCCTGGCCAGGATCTGGGAGTCGGTCAGCTTGGTGTAACGCAGCACGGCATTTTCACTGTTTATAAAGCCAAATCCAGAATAAGTGGACTGTAAGTTGTTTAATGCCTGTGAAAGAAAAAAACAAGACTGCATTTGTTTTGTTTTTCATTTGTTTCTCTACTCCTCACTCCCCTCCTCGGGATGAAACTCACTTTACAGAAAACGACACCAAATAAGCAGTTGTCAATTAAGCAACCATAAACATGTGAAGGGTTGGTTTCCTTCCACAAATTTGGTATCCAGTTCCCACCAATTCACTTTTAAAGAGCAGCTCAACCTTAAAACCTCACCAAACCAAACCATTTAGTTACCCTTGTGCCACAGTCACATCCCCTTTGCGTTACCCCTCCAAAGATAAAACCCCGAGAGCCACAATTCAAAGATTTTTTCTTTTCCTCTTTAAACAGAAGTCTTTGTTCCATTGTCTTTGTTTTTACCTGTCTCATATCTCCTTGGGCTGTGAAGATAATGGCTTCCAGCCCATCGTCTGTGTATGGCACATCCTCTTTCTCAACAATGGTCAGGAGCCTGGCCAGGATCTGGGAGTCGGTCAGCTTGGTGTAACGCAGCACGGCGCAGCGGGACTGGATGGGCTCTGAGGACACACACGTGTTACCAGCACTTCCCCCTCGCCTCAAAGACATACCACTTGCTTCCAGCTTGGAAGGAGGGATCTCAGCCTCCAGTTTTTCATTTGTCTTCCTTTAAGGAAGAAGATGTCAGCTCCAGACAGAAGACAGCAGCTCCTTAAGCTTCTGCAGTTGTTCCAGCCCTTCCCTCGAGCCCAAATGTCACACTTGAGTTTTCCCAGACATGTGAAACTGTGTAAGAAACTTGGCTGCTTCTGTTCACCTGGTTTCCTGAACGTGTGTGTTTATCATCACTGAACAAGAACAGTCTAAAGGTCTGCAGTGTGTTAGCCTGTAGGCAAACTTTGATGTTTCAGAAAGCAAGACAGCACAAGGGGCTCGACACACATTAAAAACCACACCAGACATCTTAAACTGCAGCAGCTGGATGGAGATTAAGCCCAAAGCAGGAGAAATCTGCTTCTGCAGTCATGCAGAGCACTATCCCTCCAAACCAGCTGTCCAGAGGGGCCACCAGCTACACAAACATACTCATCATTTAAGAGCTGGATGTACAAGTGGTTTGCTTGCTCAGAAACACCACGGTTTCTTGGAAGGAGCAGGGCTGAGGTATTTCTGAAGCCTGCCTTGGAAGTTAGCCAAAGGCAAGGAGAATTTGTGACAAAACCTCCCAGGGGCTAGCAGCAGGTTACCTATGATTTTGTCAGAGGCATTGCAGGCCAGTGCAAAGCGTGTTGTTTTGGAATAGATCTCCATTGTCCTCCTCAGGGCTTGCTGGGCTCCATCTGTCATGCTGGGGGAGAAAACAGGGCAGGTTTTGCATTTCACTGCCTTACAGGTGCAGGCTGTTTTTATGCAAGCCTCAGAGTTTAGTGGTATTAAACAGTGCTTTGTAAGTTACTTGATATTCTGGCTTGTTCAATTGAGCAGCTTTCTTCTAGTTGTGTGGACAGGTCACCCTGCAATGCAGGTAGGCACTGAGGCCTCTATAAAACTAACCTGCAAAACCAAATCATTAATGTTCTGAAGAATACTGCTAGGAATGCTACAACCTATGCACAGATGGAGGATAATGTCCCTTTTTCACCCAATAAAATTGTCTGCATAAGCCAGACTCTTTTCCAAGGAAAAGAGCCAGTCAGCTGGAAGATGCTTGTTCATATCCAGCTAAATCACAAAGTGTTCCACTCAACATTCAGCAACGATCTGCTTGGGAGGAGTGCTCTCCCAAGAACACTGTTCCACACAGACTTATTTCCCAACACATTATTTTGGACAGCCTGATAGAAACATCTGAGACTGTCCAGGAGAGCAGCTCTGGAGGCAGGCCAGGTGCCAGAGGTTTCACACAGCATACCTGTCTGCTTCATCAAGGATGATGATTTTATGCCGGCCCTTTGGAAGCGTGACCTTTTGCTGGGCAAACATTTTGATTTTGTTCCTCACCACATCAATGCCCCTGGAACAATAACACAAATGATTCATGAGCAGCTGGGTGAAATGAGGGGAGAGATTTCATTCAGCAGTGCCAGTGGCTCCTGAGCTCCCTGTTCTCCTGCTGTTTGTTCCTGCCCCTTCAGCTGTGCCAGGATCACTGCTGTGGAACCCTGTTGGGCGCCAGACTGCCCAGCTGATCCAGACTTCAACAGCAATACTCCTCATTTTTAGCCCAAAATGGGCTAATTTCTATCACTTCTCTTTTTTATTCTTAAGCATTGAAGAGTTCCATTATAAACAACTTGTTCACTTTTCATTCTTAGGAGGATCTTCATGAATACAGGAAGCTTAACTCTTAAAAATAAATGAAAAGAAAAAGTACCATTATGGATTCTACACTCTACCTGGTGCTATTTTTGTGCCTGAAATTATCTATCAAGTGATAATATCTATGCTGATAGGTGTACAGTAAAGATTGCCTAACTTTTAGTTGGAAAAAATAAAGTAGTTTGTACTTAAAATTAGTCTTAGAGGCTTCATTACAGCATTAAGCCTGAGTTGAATTAAAAATAAAAAAGGGTATTTGATGCTTCATATAGATTTGCTAAGCTTTATTCATTCTCACCTGTCATTTGAGGCATTCAGCTCCAAAACAGCATCCTTCAAGGCAGGACCAAGCAGAGCACGAGCCAAGCAGAGGATACTGGTGGTTTTACCTGTTCCTGGGGGACCCTAAAGATGCAGAAAGCAACAACTGCTGGTAAATTTAATGTCATTTTCTACACTGTACTCTCTACAACGCTTCCTGGTCATGAAAACTACATTTCAGAAGCCAGAAGCAACAGTGAAATACAGTGCAACACAGCCATACTTACAGCAATTATAATATTTGGTACGTTCCCCTCTTTTGCAAAGACCTAAGAAAGAATATACATTTTAAAAATTACATAAAGTAGTGGGAACAAATAGCTTCCAATTGTTTTAATCATGAGAAACAGAGCTGCAATCTTTTCTTCCCTCCTGCTTTTGTTTTTTTGAACCTTGTTGCTTTTGTGGTTTGGTTTGTTTTTTTTTAATATTGAACTGTTAGAAGTCATTCCCTAGAATAACATGAAAAACTTCAAAGCACTTAATCCCACAGGTCTTTAGTCCTCCTGCCCTTCCTTTGCACCTGGTGTGTGTTTACTAACATAGACTTTCTATTAGCAAATATTGTGCTCCCAAACCAATTTGTCAAGAAAAATATTTTTCTTCCTGAAAAAAATGTTACAATTACCTTTCTTTCTGTTGTTGTGTAATTTATTATTCCTTGTAACAATATTATTCTAACAGCTATGAATTTCCTAAATTGTATCAAAACAAGGCTGATTTAAACATCCCAATTCTAGAAACCATTATTTCCTTAGAAAACTACTCAAACATGTCCTAAAATAAGTAATTTCCCCAAGTATGTCAGAAAGGTTTTTTCCACATACTTAAGTATGGAGGTAAAAATACAAAAGTGCTTTTATTGTTCTGCAGATCTATGCAGAATTGGTTTTTGAGCTAACCCCTAAAAAAAATAAGACAGCTACACACCTCCAGCCTGCTCACTGTATCTTCATTTCCAACTATTTCACATAGTTTCACGGGTCTGTATTTTTCCACCCTGTAAAAGCAAAACCCCCACACACTTCAGCACATCCCATGAAACGTTAATAGCGCTTTATACCGACAGAAAAGCAGGATTATGTCATGCCGGCACGGGATAAAGATGAATTGATGTGTCTTTAGGGCAAAGGCCGCAGGATCCTCCCCCGCTAAGCACAACATTCCACCGCACTAATCCCTGCGCGCTCGTTTCGCTGCCGTGAGTATAAAAGCGGTGAAAGGACGGAAGAAACGCCCGGCGCCAGGCTGCCATGGCGGGGCTGAGGGCAGAGGCCGCGCTCCGATGGCTCCCACAGGGCACAGCTGGCTCAGCGTGCACCCGACAGGCTCCCGGGGCCGTGACTGGGGCAGGCGGAGCCCTCAGGCCGCCC
>NW_008627957.1:0-2116 GCF_000691845.1 Merops nubicus | reverse complement strand
TTATATATTATATTATATTATTGTTAGCTTGAATTTGCTAGAGACTTTCAAAAGATGAATAGCCATCTGCCTTGTAGAGGATTTTGAGAGATAAAATTGGGATAAAGTTATCTCTAAACAGCTTCTTCTCAGATTAGGATACCCACTTCTTTCTCAAAAGATTTCTTCAACCTTACTAGTGATGGAAGAAAGGATTTTTTTTTTTTAAAAAAAAAAAAAGTATTCCATTTGGGTGCTACAGAAATTAAACATTAGGTTTCCATGAAGCACAGGAGTTTGTGGATCAAAACTACTTCCTCTAAGAAACTGCTTGTGACAGTGAAATTCATAAAGGCCCTTCACAAAGGGATGCAGTTGTGCCAGTTCCCTGGAAAAGACATAAATGAGAGATTTCTTCATAATGCAGTCCTGCAGAAACCTTATTCTGTGCATACTTCTGAAGTGGGGTTTAACTAACACAATGGTGTGAAAAAAAAAAAAAAGAAAGAAAAAAACCCCACATCATTGCTTTCTAAAACAAAAATGGATTTTTCAACAAATGACCTTGGTAAGTGGACGCTGTTCTACTATTTTCTATGCAAAACTATGATGAACATGAAGAGAAAGAAAAAGATTATTTTATAAATAGCAAGAACTTAACTTTGCAATTAAAGGCATATAATCAGTTCAGTAGATAAACATCCATATAACACATTTTGATTGCATGATATGACAAGTCATATCAGAAAGAAATCTCTAAACATCTAAACCCCATGGAACTGGTAACAACATAATAAACACTAGTTAAAATCCACATCTCTTTTGCATCATTCAACATGGCCTAACACAGTTAAGCTGCACAATAAACACAAACTACTTCCATAGTACAAAATATTTACAGTAGTAAACTGAATACTGATACATCCCCGAGTAATCCCTTAGTTTTCAGCACATATTAAAGTACTGAGCAACATATTTATCTGATTATTAAATATTTATATTCTCCCCTCCTTTAAAAGGAAAAAATAATCTATTTTCCCTGAAGAAAAAAAATTTTGTTTTGAAAGTACTTATTTTCATTAATGTGATTTTAATGCTTAATTAAAATGAGGGGTTTATTTTAATGAATTACATGTCAGAGCTGTAGAAATAAAAATTAATGTCATCAAACAAATTGGAATTTTAGTGACAATATCAGCTGGATCCAAATTACATGACACTTCAGTGACACTACTGAGTCAACTAAGAACTAGTCCAATGGCAGAATCTTGCTGTAGAAGTCTACCACACAAAAGATAACTTATTTTTTAAGAGGGAGGGGTTGCTGTGGAAACCATGCAAGACCCAGACAGAGCCCAGCACGTGGCTGCCAGAGGAGGAGGCAGACAGTGGGGAGAGGGTGGTTACTGGAAGACACGATTGCCCCTCAGCCTCCAGACAGCAACCCAGATGAGCAGGGTCAATGGGAACAGGTCTCTGCCCGACGGAAGAAAAGCAAGTGGGGCAAGCACACTACTTTAAGAAGCTCACTGCCTACAGTGCACTTGCAGAACAGGTATGAGGTTCTGCAGGAGGAACAGGTAGTCAGTAAGGATGAGGAATCAAAAAGGCCAGAAGCTGCACCAAAGGCAGGTTGACTCAGGCCAGCCATCAAAACTGATCCTGAGAAGAAACCTCAAAAGGTCACTGTTATAGGTGACTCACTACTGAAGGGGGCAGATGGCCCAATGTGAAGACTGAACCCACTTCACAGAGATGTCTGCTGCCTCCCTGGTGCCCAGGTAAGGGACATTGTAGATAAAATACCCAACTTCATGGTCCTTCAGACTACTGCCCACTTCCAGTCTTTCAAGTGGGTAGTGATGACACAACAATGAGAGGCTCACATTCAATTAAAAGAGACTTCAGGACCTTAAGGCAACTGCTGAAGGGATCAGGAGCCCAAGATGTGTTCTCCTCTATCCCTCTAACATCAGCGTTGGTCGAGGGAATATTTAGGAAGAGACAACAGGTCAATTCATGGCTCCAGGGCTGGTGTCACCAACAGGGGTTTATACTTTACAATCACAGCTCAGTTTACATGGGACCAGAGCTGCAAACAACAAATTGAATCCACTTGTCCCAGAGGGGGAAAAGG
>NW_008627956.1:0-25828 GCF_000691845.1 Merops nubicus | reverse complement strand
TTTGTTTGTTTCTGGTGATTCTGGCAGCACCAATAGGTACACAATGGGTTTTTACCTCTTTTCACATGCTATGTTTTATAGGAATAAAGGTAGGAGCAGTGATTAGGTGTTTCAAAGCTATTTGAACAGCATTGTTTGAGTGAATATATTGCTGATCCAGTACAGTAATTGATAGATGTTCCAATGTCTTTGTGGAAATTACAGCTGTATAGGCTGATGGTCTGGGAAATATGTCAGAGGGATATTGTTAGGTCTATAAACATGCCAAATGGAGACATATATAACAGAAAGGTACGAATTACTGAAGCTGAAAGATATGTTGGCACAAGAGTGAATGGGTTTCAATTGGTGCAGTGTGAATTCAGCCTTAAAATAAAATTCTTACACATCAGCAAAATCATATATGCAGGTATACCTCCTGCTGACCAGTTGAACGTGTGAGTGTAAGCCTAGGTGCAAGAGTCACTTGTCTCTCTTATAATGTAGATGTTACCCCAAAGAAATAAAATTTTCAGGAGGGCTTAAGAAGTATGAGCCTAAGATTATTGGTTTCCATTTTGAAAGTCATTTCAGCTTTGTTTCACAAAGGTAAAGGTATTGAGGTTTTGTATTTTACAGAGGTGCCTAAATATGTTTTTAACTGTGTGTTAGCTTCTCTTTAATGTTATTTAAGAGAAGAAAGTCACTAATCTAAGAGAAGAAAGTCACTAATCCTCAATGGCAAGTGCATTGGGTGAATGCAAAATAGAGGCAGCTGCTTTTTCAGCTTAAAATGTTATTGAAAGTTAGTCATATGTATTGCACAGCTGCTGAAAAAGAGGAGAGGACTACAGTTTGCAATGGACAGCTGTTTTCCCCTGAGGAAAACAATATTGCTGCTGTTGACAGAGTTCTCTGGTACTAAGGCAGAAAACTGAATTCTTCACAAAGCTTTCTGAAAAAGAACCTTTTTTTTTTTTCAATCTGCATACCTGATAGAGGTGATGGTGTTACAGCAGTAGTGGGAAGTGCTTTTTCATCTCTATCAGCTTATTTACAGGATATTTAGTGAACCTCTGTAAAGCTCCTCTCAGATGTAAATGCCTGTTCCTGGTGCTGCAGGTTGCTGATGTCAGCTCAAGCAGCAATGCAGCCCCTCCTGTAACACAGGTTTCAGACCACATTTAATGGACTGGACTGACAAAACAGCAGGTTGAGATTGCTGCTCTCTACAGCATTTTAGGGAAAAAAAGACCACTTCTGGTAAATGGAACAGCTGTCTGGGAAGATCTACAGCCAGAGTACCAGGAACTACAGGTATTATTTTCCTGATGCTTTGTAGCTCCTCTGAAGAGCAATATTTCCCTTTCTTTAAATGTTCAGCAAAAGGGAAGATGTGGCTAAGAAGCACGTTGTAGACCTCTCTTCTTTTTTTTGCTGTTTACTGACACGTACATGCTCCAAAGAAAAACTGATTTGGATTAGAGTTATGTGGATGGAATCTGCTCAGTGAATGCTACCTGCATTGAAACCTTAGCTATCTTTTTTCACTGCTGTCTAGCATCTTCATGCCATTGTAATAGAACATGTCTTTCTCACTGGTTATAGCTCCTTTAAAAGCTCCTTCTCAATCCTGCCACCAACATGACAGTAAAATAGATTTGTGGCTAGAGGAAAACTAGGTGATAGCAGGAAATCTGTTTTGAGACCATATACAGGTAGAATAAGATAAATAGATTAAACCCCAAACAAAACCACAAGAAAAACAATTTTGATGAGACTGAGCTTCCCAGACTCAGCTTCTCAAAGTTTGCTGTCAAATCATAGTTTTCCTCTCAGGTCAGCAGCAATTCTTCAGTGGGGTTTGGGGCAGGCATTGGAAAATTGTACTGCTTGACTTTGGCACCTTTTCACCATCCTTCAGATTCATTTTCCTGCACGGTCTTATTTTGTACCTGAAATTTTGACCCTCAAGTAAAATAAAATAAAAATCCCTTTACTGTATTAAGTTTTGTGGACACTTTAGAGAGTGTCTGACACTTTTATAACTATTTGCTCTGTAATATTGCTACTGCAAATAAGGAATTTTCCATGGAGGCCCAGTAGCTATGACCTTGTCAACTGAGAGGTGACCTGCCAGTTTGTGCCTCCGTTTTTAGCAAGGTGTCTCACAAAGAGCAGACCTTAGTGGCTCTGCCAATCTTTCTCACTGGCTATCTGTTGCCATTTTCTCTGTTAACAAATGAGCTCCACATTCATCTAAACCACTTTGCCTAGCTTTTCAATAATGATTCACATTTATGAAACTCACAGAATGGTTTTCTTCTTATTGCTTTTATTATTATTATTATTATTCTGCTCTGCATGGGGTGCTGCAGTAATTTGTGAGTTGGCTTGAGGGCCAGAAATAAACTGCCAGTGCTGCAGGTATCAGCATATCAGTATCATTCTGGTTGTCTTGGTTTACATCTGATCCATGCACAAGCAATTAATTTGATTAAAGTGCTCTGGCAGAGTGGTTACATTCAATGAGTTTCCTGTTTCTATATATGGCACCCTTTGGCACTATTCTCACATTAGATCCATAACAATTAATTGCAGTGTATCAGTACATACACGTGAGGGCAAACTGCAGCTTTAATGCTGTGCTCTGGCTGTAGGTGGCTCTGGATTGTGTGCATATGATATGCTTTTGTTCCACTATGCTATTTTTTATTGCTGTTGATAGCAGCTAGTAATTCATCATAGCCCTTTGTCTGCTTCAAGTCTCATTCATGAGTCATATTATCCATCCCAGATCAAGTGCATGCTCAGTAAGTTTCCAGATGGTGTGAAGCTGGGTGGGAACATGGATAAACTTGAGGCTAGGAAGGCTCTTCAGGGGGATGTGGACAGGCTTGATCAGTGGGCCAAGGCCAGTGGGATAAAGTTCAGCAAGGCCACGTGCTGGGTCCCTCACTTGGATCACAACAACCCCATGTGATGCCACAGGCTTGGGGAAGAGTGGCTGGAAATCTGCCGGGTGGGAGGAGGATCTGGGGGGTTAACTGACAGCACCTGGACATGAGCCAACAGTGTGGCCAACGTGGCCAACAGCATCCTGGCTTTTATCAGCAGTAATGTGGCCAGCAGAACTAGAGGAGGGATTGTTCCCCTGTACTCCTCACAGGAGAGGCTGTGCCTGGAATGCTGTGTTCAGTTTTGGGTACCTCAGTCCAAGAAAGGCATGAGGAGGGTGCTGGAGTGTGTCCAAAGAGGGGCAACAAAGCTCTTGAAGAGTTGAGTAGACAAGCACTCTTGTGAGGAGTGGCTGAGGGAACTGAGGTTGTTTAGGCTGGAGAAAAGGAGGCTGAGAGGAGATCTTATCACCCCCTACAACTGCCTGAAAGGAGATTGTAGCAAGGTGGGCACGGGTCTCTTCTCCCAAGTAACAAGTGACAGGCTAAGAGGAGACAGCCTGGAGCTGCACGAGGGGAGCTTTAGGTTAGATATTAGGGAAAACTTCTTAACCAGCAAGGGTTATCAAGCACTGGAATGGGCCACCCAGGGAGGTGGTGAGGTCCCTGTCCCTGGAGGCATTTAAAAGGTGTGTAGATGTGGAACTTGGGGACGTGGTTTAGTGGTGGGCTTGGTAGATTTGGGTTAATGGTTGGACTTGATGATCTTAAAGATCTTTTCCAACCAAAATGATTCCATAATTCTATGATTTTTAAATCATCTTTGTTATGTGTGTTTATAGTAATTAATATTGGTTTAATGTATTTGTAGCAGTAAAGAATTTGAACATGTAGACCATTTTAACACAAAAGCAATTAAATTACTTTTCAGATATAAATTCATCTGTTGTATCCATATTACACAAGATGCTCAGACTCTCTGAGGAAGATCTGATGGTCATTTTTGGCTATCCATTAGTGCTGCTACTTGTTTGTTTACATTGTTTGCTGATGGCTTCTAAGCAAAATATATTTCCATAAGCCTTCCATAAATAAGGCAGCTTAGACGTGGGAAATAAAACCATGATTCCATTTCCATGTACTAGATCTGACTGCATGGTCTGAGGAAGAATTTATTACACTATTTGTGGATTCATAAACACACTGGTCTGATGTTTGGGCATATGTGCTAACACCCACAATCAAATAGAAATGGCACCATTTGAACTGTTACAGCTCCAGGTAAGAGACACATTTATCATAGAATCATAGAATCCTTTAGGTTGGAAGGGACCTCCAAGATCATCAAGTCCAACCCTTGAGCCATTAGGGCTCTAAAGTCCTCTGCTAAAACAGATCAGAATCTGTCAGGGTTGGAAGGGACCACAAGGATCCCCCAGTTCCAACCCCTCTGCCATGAGCAGGGACACCTCCCACTAGATCAGGCTGCCCAGAGCCTCCTCCAGCCTGGCCTTAAAGACCCCCAGGGATGGGGCCTCAACCCCCGCCCTGGGCAACCCATGCCAGGGTCTCACCACTCTCCTGGGGAAGAACTTCTTCCTCACATCCAGCCTGAATCTGCCCACTGCCAGCTTTGCCCCATTCCCCCCAGTCCTGTTGTTACTCGAGAGCCTAAAAAGTCCCTCCCCAGCTTTCTTGTAGCCCCCCTAAGATACTGGAAGGCCACAATAAGGTCCCCTGGGAGCCTTCTCTTCTCCAGACTGAACAGCCATTTTTTTTTCCTTTTTTTTCCTTTGTGCCTTGATGATATACCTCAACTCCATAGTTTTCACACCTCAGCAAATAACTCATTTTATCTCACTGTCTCACTTCTAAAATCCTGCAATTCAGGCGCAGTGTTCTGTACCCTGCAGAGCTGTTGTCCAAATCAGGGTGCTTCTCCAGTGTGCCTGGCTGAGTACTGATCAGCTTTAGCAAAGTATTCCCAGATGTCAGGGAAGGATTTTAACTTAGAGGAAAAGGGATCTCTCCTTCTCCCATCTGCTGTTTGTGATTTGATACCATAGATGAGCTGACAATTACCTGTGTATTTCCATTAAGACTTTTCATACAGTTCACTAACCTCACAGGACAGGGTTTGAGGAAGGCAGCTGGTAGGTGACTTGAGAGAGAACTCAAATTGGAGTACTGAGGTGTTCCTGTTCTTCAAGGAGCTTTGCCCTGAATCTGAAAACACTACTGAGTAAAATAATCACCTTAAGTGTCTGTGTGTACTCACCAGAGTTAAGTAAAATATAACTGCTCAGATATTTTGGTGGAATCACCAAGTTTTTTGATAAACATTTCCCAGGTAACAAAAAGAAGCTCCACATGTTTCCTTCTTGCAGACGTGGGAGGATGACACAGTAATGGGAGTATTTTTGTGAACTAGCATTCAGTATTTCCTACACTGAATCATGGGATATTGGAGAAATGCTCTGTTTTCAGATAAAGTATATGGCCTTCTAAAAGAGAAAGAAATAACAAAAGGAGGGATGCTTTTCTTCCTCTCTAAGCAGGGGAGACGTATGTAGCTGAGAACAACCTTTTTTAAATAAAATCCTTTTCAGCATCCCGTGTGTGGATTGCTCACCTGCAGCTGGATCTGAGGTGTAAAGGGAGGGACTTCCATGCCTGGTTTCCTAGAGAAAGGACTCTGAGTAGGATTTGGAAGAATACTGGAGATTTTGGTGTTAACGAATTTTGATGGTTCAGGAAGGTGGGTTGAGAGACTCCTGACACACAGGAGTCCTGATTGCACATGAGAGCAGTGAACCCATAGTGCAGCAAATGCCACAAACTGGGAAATTTCTGATTAAAGCTTATGCCCTTTTATCATCATATGAGCCTGAAACACAGGAGTACTGGAAATGAGGCTGCATAAAGCAGCTGCTTACACAGTGTGAGAGACATGCACAGAGTAATCAGAGTAAGTTCAAGTCATTTTCTTGCTACCTTTTATGTTATTTAAAATTAAACCATGTAAGAAAGTCTATTCTGTGTACAGACAATATGGTTACTGTTGTCAAAACTGAGAAGAAAGGTAGTTTCCCAAATCAAGGCAAAGAAAACCCAACATCTTTCTAAAAAGCTCTGAGAATCCCACATCTTTGAGTCTTCTGAGTCCTTTTGTGGGAAGCTCAGACCATTTAGGCAGCTAAGTACAGACATAATATGACAACTTTCAGCTGGGGAAGGACCAGTGTCTCCAGTGCAGAGGTTGGTGTTTCCAAGGGACTCTGTGTTACTAAGCATGAAAATTGCTGCTGAAATCCAGTGGAAGTACCTCATGATTTACTTAAAACATCTCGGATCAGCTTAGAAAAATAGATTCAAACCCAGACACCATCATTCCTACAGATAAAGATGAGTACCTGTGCAGAGGCAGCTTGATGCAACTGTGCACTCCTGCAGTGGTTGTGAGGGGTGGAACTGGGATTTTGTGCAACACAGATCTCAGCTCTGCAGGAGCCATTGCATTAATGCCACAGAGAAGGACAGAAGGGTATATTGCTCCATAGCCTAATTCTCCTCACGGTTCTTCACTTCTGGCAGTGCTGTGATCACCTACGATGCAATTGCCCCTGTGGGGTAAGTGTAGTCATCCTCAGAGTTGCTGCAGATGCCCACAAAACGAGTGCAGAATTGTAAAAGTAGGTCAAATAGCTACACTGGTGTTTCAGTGTTTTGTCTTTGTGTAATCCTTCGTGCAGTCAGAGATTCTGCTATGTAAGGCTGGACTTCTAGGTGGTAACATAAAAGAAATGTGATGTATGGAGCCAAGAAAAAAAAAAAAGAAGTAATTTTGCAGGAGATTATAAGCTTCAGTAATGAGCAGGAAAACAGGAACAAAAAAGAAGTATTACCTTTTTTGCAGTTACAATACTAATACAATGTTTTCCTGATCTGTCAAAACTGCAGAATATCAGAAATCTTGTTTTTTATAGGAACGTCTATTAGAGCCATTGGTTATAACAGTTTATGCTAATATCAGGAATCAAATAACCAGGATAATGTGCAATGTTTACTGCAGTCTCATTGTGGGGGAAAAGCTAATCTTGAAGTGATCACATTAGTTTATCATTTTCTACATCTATTTAGAGAAAACTTCATAAATACCCTTGTCACCATGAGCTATGAGGATCTCTATGGGCAGCTCCATTTTCATTTGATGTTACTAATTTTCATAGGAACAGCATTACATTACATTACAGCCTTTATTAGCAAATAAAATAAGAAAATATCTTCAGGTCATCTGTTGGAGACAAAACATTCTGCGTGGACTTTCTGTTTGCATGCAGATATTCTGGGATGAATTCAAGTTCTTATGTGTGCTAAGCAGTGCTGTTGATTTATGAATCTTAAGTAAATCAGAAAAAATATATCTGCATATAGCAGCAGCATCTAACATTTACCTGCTCTCTCCTCTCTCTGATGTAAACAATGGGTTATTCAGGTAAAATTGAAGCATTGCTGCATTTGGTTGACACCTAACACTAAACATTTTGACCTGGATCTGGTAAAATGACTATTGTCTTCAGGCATTTAGTGAATTTCATGGAGTAATTTCAATTCATTGATTTGAAAGTAAACACATGTTTATTTGCTTTTCTCAATTTATAGCTATAGTAACAAAAATTAACCTAGGATTCAAATCTGTTGTGATTTACAATATTGTGGGTATTAGTGGAGATTGCTTACATTGTGTGATGAGACTACATTTTTTTCATTAGAATCCAACATAGTGCCTCAAAGAGAAGTAACTTAGTCTCTTAGCTGTAGAGATGATAATATAAGGTCTTAAAAATGATAGAGAAGAGGCAAGCTTAATGCTCTGAGCCTGCATGCTGCAGATGAGGTAAGCAGTTGAAATTTCCAACTTTTCTTGAGCCTGTGAAGATGGGAGCATTGCTATTTCTTTTCAGAAGTCAGAAACAGTCTGTCAGCTTTGGTGGTGTAAACCAAGACATGAGCTTGTGTCATTCAAAGGGAAAGAAAATCAATAGTTTAGTCCATTTTTCAGTACTGTGGACTATTTATCTAGTAACAGGCTTTGCTGGATGCTTTTGTTATGGAACTGATAGTGGGTGGGGGATTCTCTCCTGAGGCTGTACTGTAGCCTCTCCAGAGCCATCCAAATAATCACAGCAGCTCTAAGTTTTTTCCTCCTTTGATTTTTTTTTTTTCCTCCTTTGAAAAGAAATAAATAAAGCAATTAACCTCTAGATTTTGTCTTACCTTCAATATTTATTTTTGTGGATTGAGGATTTTAATTTGATTTAAAGTAAAATTAATTCTATCTAAACAAATTGAGAATGTAAATCTTCTCTTATGGTTAAACAGAGAATATACCAGACTGTGACGTTTTTTATAGCTGACTTTTTTTTTTTAAAGTGGTAATAATTTCTGTAACTGTGATTTATAATTTCATTGCAAACTGACTAAACATGTCAGAAGTGATGAGTGTAGATGTGATTTTCATCACCATGTCTTGACACAGGTGGGGCAAATGGCTGATATGTTCTGTATAGCTACTGTTACACCAGCTGATAGGGAGGGAAAAGCCACCTATTGCCAGGGAAATTCTACATCTGGAAAAATTTTAATGGTCTTCTTTGTCAGAGAGGGTTAATGGAGGCACGAGGGTGTTAGTCTATTCAAAGTCATTCTCAGGATTTAGTTTGGTCCATTTTTAAATATCCCACAGAGAGAAATTTCTGCCTGTCTTTCAGGGAAGATGTTCTAAAAAATCAGTAGTTGACCTATATTGATTTTATGCCTCTGAACAGTCCCAATAATTTTAGCTGCCCCAAAAATAACTATTGTGAAGAACACTTTTATGTAAAAGAATTACAGAAACAAATCACCAGAATCTCTTTAAACAAACAACAAAATCAAATGTTGTGCTTTCTTGTAACTGAGATTTGTAATATTTATTAATATGAGCTGGTACTTTTTCCTGTTGCTGCTAGGGGGAAAAAAATAAAAATAAAATAATAATTAAAAACATCCCACCACACAACCTCTGAGAGCGTTTGGCCAGTCCATCAGTCCAAGTCTTGATGGCCTCCTGTGAATGTCAGAGAAAATGGGAGCGATGTGCCCCTCCTACTGCACAGAGACATCCCTTGTCCCATAATTCTGTGTGCTCACATGGAAAACAAGGCACCAAAAAATAATATATTTGAGGTTTTAAAGAATAATATGATTTCATATATATTTATGTTACCAGTTATGGTTTTAGCTTCATTAAATACACCAATAGGCTGATAGCCATGTGCTGTCCAATGCAATAAAACCTAATGTGTAAAACAGCAGCAGTTGGTGACTTTTGGTAGTGTCCTAATCTAGTTGCCTTCGGTTCAGACCAAGTTAGACCAGTCTCATGTGTAAGAGTTAAACCTGCTCTTCCCAGCCCCATAATCTGTTCAGACTACTTAAGCTGTCCCAAGGTAGTTTGCAGCATATTATCATGTTGCATTATCTGTTCAAGACAATAATCTACCAAGGACAATTTAACAAATCTTAGGAGTTTATTGGAACCTATAAATTTCATTTGCAGAGGAAAATACTTCACTGTTGCACTGACTTCTCAAAGCTGTCTCCTTCATGCCAAAACCAACCCGTCCTTGGAAGAGATTAAAATGTCTGCAGTGGTCTGCAATGAGTATTTTCATGTCCAAGATTTTTCTTCTATAAATCAGTGAGATTTACATGTTGAGTTCATACTTCTATTCATATGGTATCTTAGAATGTACCTGGGATAATGAAACCTGTATTTAACTGGGAAGATATCTCCATGTTAGTATGACTAGGTAAAAAGCCCGAGCAAACCACAGTCCAGACGGAAGGCTGAGTGTCCTTTGTGTATCAATAATAAATTAATCCATTAGTGAGTGCAAATTTATCTTCTCTTGTGCTTGTTATCAAGTATTCCCAGGTGTGTATGTATTCATAAAGTATGAATAAAAATGGCTTTAATACTAGCAACAAATTCACATAGTGCAAGGGCCATAAGGCACAGTATTTTTCCTACATCAACAACAGAATATAGAAATATTCATGAAATAAAATATAAAAGTGAATAATCTTCCTGTCTGAATATATAATATAATATATTAGTTCATAAGAACCAAAGAATATCAGAAAGGAAGAAGAAATCACAATAACAAAACTAAAATACAGTCACATTATTTGGTTAATGAGCCCGTCTTGTGGAGCAGCACCCCCGCTTCAGCACATTAACAGCTCTCATGTACATTTGTGTTGAACTGAGCCCTTAAAGCAGCTGCCTTTCTTGATGGTGAATGACTTGGCATTGCAGTCGCTGTGGAAGGGAGCATTCTGCAGGCAGTTTATCCTTCAGGTGGAATGGCTGTATTGCAGTGTAGCAGTCCCTCGTTACACTGTGGCACATCAGGCATCAACACTTCCCATTTCTGTGTTTGGTTCAGTCTCCGGTCACCACCACAGCTCCCTTCCCCTGCTCCTGTCCCCACTGTGCAGTTCCTGCTGCCTGTCTCACACAGAGCTGCTGGGAGACCTTCTTGCTGTTGTTATGAGCAGGGAAACCCACCTCCAAAAATGGAGCTTTTAAAAACGTTTCTTTTCACCACAGCAGTGGCAGTGAGAGTAACTGCTGGACTGGTGCTTGGTCACCATGAACAGCCTGATGATGGTCATAACCTGTTCCACATCTCCCCGTGACTCCTTTCCCTGCTGCCAGTGTGTGCTGGGTGTAGTGGGGGGAAAGCAGCCCTGGGGGCTCATCTTGCTGCTATCTTGGAGGTCCCTTCCAGCCTAAAGGATTCTATGATTCTGTTTCCAGCAGAGAGGTTTCTGACTCCTTTTATCTGTCTGAGAGTCCAGTCTCTCTGCTGGAAATGGCAAGCTGTGGTATTGTCTCCTCTCCAGCTGGACACGTTGCCCAGGAAGGCCACAGATACCCTGGACTCGTATGTACGTGCCACTCAAAGATGAATTAAGATGCTTTTTTCCATCTTTTTAAAGGAAAGGTGTATTTTGTATGCAGTTTTTGAGCAAGTAGTTTTAAACCATATTGGTGAGCTCGGTAAGGAGATTGCAGGCTGCAAGTGGAAAAAAGGTAGAGAATGTGTGTTAGCCCAGCTAGGAAAGAGAGACTGATTTTTTTCAAATGTTCTGCATTGACTTAGAAAGATGATCTGGCATGATCTCACTTCATATGTGGATATCCTTAGCTGCTTGGAGACCAGATCTCTGTTACCAAAGTAAGTAGTTGTTAGCTGCATCTTGATCTAGTTTACAGAAGGATGCAAGGTGTGGACAGCATGCAGATAATATTTGTGGATTTCACACGTACAGAAAATTAGAGAAAAAAAAATCCCAGTTACAAATCTCTGTGAACAGAGTATGCTGGATGCAGTTGTGGTATTCCTGATCTCATGCTTTTGTAAAAATTCCATCCATGTGTCAAGTGTACCAGGGATGTTTGTGCATGAATACAAGAATGCAGATTAGAAGACTGTGATGTGGAATACATATATGTATCTTTTTAATACCACTTTGGTTTGCATGATAAGCTCATCCTAACACCGTGCTAATAAAATGTTTATACCACATAGCAGCAGCAGCTTTTATTTTATTTGAGATGCATATTGTGTCTTTGGCACAAAAATAAACATGGAGTTTAGCAACGATTATATAGATTTGTATGTTAAGTGACCTGAGCAGGCTGGTGCTCGGTGCCTTCTCCTCCAAGGATGGAAAGGTTGCAAAAGGTGAATCACTCTCTGCATTTTCAGCAGAAACCCAAATATTTCACATTCTTGTCACAGGGACCAGAGCTGACGATTTATATGGTAAAGGGTTTGAAATTCCTGTTGGTTTATGTTGGAAAAATATCTTTTAAATTTTCTGTCTGGTTCTTAACTAAAACTGGAGTACCTTAGTTAACAACCAAGTGTTTCACACAGCTCCCAGTAGTCCCTCCCAGCTCCCAGCACAGACAAACATCAGATTTGCTCTGTCTGTCTTGTAACCCTGCTGCCTTCATCTCCACACCCAGTGCTCTTGGAAGCTTTGGTAAAATCATGTACTAATGTGTTCTGTATTAAGGAAATGTGACTATAAATTGAAAGGAAGACAAACAATTAAGATATTTTGCTTTTATTGTATTTTAAAGAAAAATATTGCATTTTCCTCAGGGGAAAAAAAAAAAAAATCCCTCTTTGTTCTTTACAATGCAAATTATTACCTTGCATGGAAGAGCAAAATGTTTCAAGTCTAGTGCAGAAGAGAATTGCATTTTGCAGCCTTTCTGAATGTCTGGCCTTCTACAGGTTCAGATTGGCCTTGAAGCTGCTACTCTTTACACACTCACTTCTGCAAAGGCAGTTAACATTTTTTCTGTTGCCTTGTCCCTGATGGATGAAATTTGTTATTCTTTAATTGTATGTCAACTTATACCTCCTATTGACTTTAATAAGTGTTTTATAAAAATTTAAATCCACTTTGCACTGAAACATCTGTCTGTTAGAGACATATCTCATCCTAACCTGTCATGTGAAAAAAGAGTCCTGAAATGTTTTCAACTGCGTGTGGTAAATTCAGTCATTATTCTAAAAGCATTAAAATTTTCAGTTCCTTTCTAAATGTCTTTAAATTAATGCATCATGTCAGTCAGGTGGCTGAGTAAGGAACATGGCTCCTGTTTCCTGCAATGAGGTTTTGTGTTACAGAACAGGTAGCAGGTATGCAGTCAGGGTGCAAGCATGGCCCCTGGGCTGTAGTGAGAGCTGCAAAACTCAGTAAGAGCCTTTGAGTCATCTC
Organism: Merops nubicus; assembly: GCF_000691845.1. Classification (NCBI taxonomy): domain Eukaryota; kingdom Metazoa; phylum Chordata; class Aves; order Coraciiformes; family Meropidae; genus Merops; species Merops nubicus. The sequence continues at coordinate 13,103 of NW_008627956.1, read as the reverse complement.
CTTAGGTTTTGATCTCTGTCAGAGAAAATGAAAGCAAGAAGCTTGTCTAACTAATAGATAGCAGTTAGCCTGTTGAGGTTCAGGAGGAAGAGAAAATGAAATTCCTGTAGGTAGCTGGCTTGAGGCACTTCAGTCAAATATAAATACCATAAGCAAAGGCATTCATGTCTTTCCCCAAATACTCCTCCTTTCTCTGGCAGCTCAGTGCCCCACACTCCTGTTCAGGATTGCCCCTTGCAGGGCAGAACCAGTACCCAGGCAGTGGGCCCCTGATCCACTGTGCTGCCTTCTGCAACTCTGCCATATAAATATTGAATGCTAACAGTGATGATAAAGTTGATGTTTACATTTTCATCTATTTCTAACATTTCTATCTCTTTTTTCTTTTTTTTTTTTTTTCCTTCTACATGCTTTCTTGGGTGTAGCAGACCATTTAGGAATTGAATTCATGGGTAAGTTTTCATTTCTCTTTCTTTCACTTGCTAATGTTGATCTTGGTGCCTTATCCCAAAGCACATGGAAGTTCATGGGAAGGCTCACATGACCTCCATCAGTGGATTTTGGATTTGTCCCCTATTATATTTGCCAATGACATTTGAAATTCTATGTAGATTTAATTTCCCTGTTGTCCACTTCGAAAGTTTTTAAAAACTGCATGATGATGTTTTGGTATTTTATTGGTGTTTAATGAAACATAATATAAAGATTATATGGCCATATCATGACATTTGAGGAATAATATGAATAATGAGATTATAGGAAAGACAATGCTTATCTTCATGTAAAGGAAAATAAATTTTAAATTAGGGTGGTTGGTTTTTTGCCTTTTTTTTTTTTAATTTGTTGTTGAATACAATGTTAAATGCAACTAGGTTTAATAAGAACCATTCCATTAGCTTTTAACAGACAGGTCAGGAATACTTTAAAGAAAATAAACAAATATCTGTGATTCTGTCAAATAAGTTAACTTCAGGCTAAGTGGCAGCTAGATCAGGAGTCAACAATTTTGACAATTTCTTATAATTTTGGAAAGGAAAAGATAATGTTCTGTTGACTCAGTTGCTGCCCTGTAATGTACTGAAAGCCTGCTGGGATGATAGGCTTAACAGGTCAGCACTTCACCTCTCAGCTGGTGTTCTGCAGAGGGGATAAATAATTTGCTCAAGGAAGCCAAGGTTTGTCCTTAGTTCAGTTAGTGGACTAGTGCATCCTTTGTGTAAAAACAGCTTGCATAAATCATTATATATGACTTAAAGCACTATAGACAAAAGGCTTTCAAATTCATAGCAGTCATTAAAAAATTACTTTCAATGTGTCCTTTCCCTATGTTGAGTTTTACTGAGTTTTTCTTTTTTATATCTATATTTAAAAAAAAAAAAAAAAAAAAGAGAGCCTAGTGATTTTAAGTGGTGATATGGGGATTTTGTTGACAAGTTGAGTATAAATTTTCATGAAACCAGTGTAGTGATGAGTATTAACTGTGTGGCAGGCTGCATTAGCAACAGGACAGCCAGCAGGTTGAGGGATTTCTTCACACTGCTTTTGGCCTTATGTAACCTACCTAGTGCTCTAGAGAAGAGTTATCTCTGGAGAACTGTTCTGTGATTGCCAGAAATTTAGTGTTTCACTTCACTTCATGTGAAACTTTAAAAATACCAGTGAAATCAATGCAAGTGTTTTCACAGATGCAGTGGACAAGCACAGCTGGGAAATGGTTACTTCAAAGGCTCTGCATGCATCCTAGTTTTACTGCCTAAATTAAATTGTAAGCAGCAGTCTTGAGGCATATGACTTGAAGGACAAGTGTGTGTGTATATTTAGATATATTAAAGAGAATATGTATATATTCTCTTTAAGGCTTGAAATAAAGCCAACCCCTGAAATCTTGGCTCTGAGTAGTGTTCTCATATTGAGTAGCTTTCTAAGTGTCTTATTTAATATTGGAACAGATCTTGATGATATAGAAATTAATGAAATATTATGTCTCGAGACTGAAAATATTATGACAGCAGTCTAGAATGAGGCTTGAGGTGTTTTTTTGTGGGCTGGAAAAAAGCAAGTTCCAAAATCACATGCAAAAGTGAAATGCTTGTGCTTCTTAAACCCTCTTTCAATCTTTTAGAAGAATTACTTGGCAAGTGCAAGCACATATGGGATCATTGCTGCACACACAGCAAAGTGCAAATCCTCACCCTGCATACAGAGACATCAGGTGAAAATGTACTCATCACATTAGGGTCACTCGTGCAAAGCCTCTCCCGTGAGTTTACTTCTGTCAAAAATAATTGCAAGTAGTGGGAAGAATATTTTCCATTTATAACAAAAACAAACAAACAAACACCTAAACAACAACAACAACAAAGCCTTGTTTGGTTGTGTTCCAAGGAATGCTCATTCTAATGTTTTCATTGCATTTTGGTGCTCAGTTCCATTAGGAATTCCATTTCCATTGTCACCTTCCAGAAATTTTGCTTGAAAACCATGTAAGCCTGGATTCCCAGGGAAGGCGAAACTCTTTCTACAGTATGTAGCAACTTAGTCAGTAGTTTCTAGCACAGGAAGCTAAAATCTCACGTAGATAGGAACATCTGTCTGTAGAGGTGCCCCAGGGGACAGATGAAATGCACACTGATGACACATCTAGCTGAGTGTCCCTTCAGCAAGGAAAGTACATGAGCATAGTCTTTTTTGCTTTTGCTGGGCTCCAAAGGATCACTGAAGTGTATTTACCTACTCAGTCCTTTTACTCTCCTGTTAGGGATCTGTTGTCCATGAATTTATGTATCCAGCTGACACTGTCTTCCCCCAGAAGCTCCTGTGGCAGCTACTTCCAGAGCTCAGTAGTTACAGGCTGTGTCTGTTGCCTTTCCATTGCCTGTTGAAAACCTCTTCCCAGCAGATCCTTAGCTCTCACATGCAGGACTTACTGAACAAGAGTTACCCAGTTTATCCACCACACTGCCTGTTGTGTTAATCTCTCTCATGTTCTCACACCTCCTTCCCCTTTTTGATATTGTTAGAGTTAGGTTCTATACAATATTCAATTTCACGTATTCCCAGACATGAATACCAGCTACTTAAATATTCTTGCTAGCTTTTGTTAGCAACAAACTTCTGCAAGTGTCTGTTTCTTTGTATGGACAGTAGAAATAAATGCAGGGATATTAATGTGGCATATCTGTTTTAAAATGTTGCAAATGTAAAACTTGATGTACAGTTCTGATGTATGCACATGTAGCTTCTCTTGAATCAAATGAAAGCCAAGTATGTGTCCACGGAACACTATGTCTTTAAAAATGTGGATTTAAGTGTTGTGATCAGTGTGGCCAAGCTTTGTGAAATTTCTGGTGATAAGGAAATGCTTTACATGTTCTAATACTTCAAAGAAAACAAACAAACAACATCATCAAAAAAACTCCAGAGTCTTGTGTTTGTTATGTGCTCATGAGAGCTAGATTCAATTTCCATCTCTGATGCAATCTTCCCAAAAGCCTTTGGGCAAGGTATTTTAATCTTTCTGCTATGTATTTTCAGTTACAGTAATTTTTATCAGGTTTTTTGTATTTAGATTCCTCAGCTCTCCGAGGAATGTTTTTCTGAGTAGTTTCTAAGACAGTAAATATCTCTGCCTTGCAAGAGGGAGCAAACTTTGCCACCTCCTTGCCTGTGCTCCCCGGTTTCTCCTAAGAGAGTAGAGCAGTGCGTGGGAGAATAGCTTCCAGCTCACCCAGGAGTGCAGTGCACAGGGTCTGCACAGTTCCCACTGTCTCCTCAGGGATGAGGCATGCAATGTTATTTACATTTCCAACACAAAGGTGAGTAAATATTATCACCATGTTCCTGAAAGCTGGAAATCTACTTGCTGAATTAACAGTTTCATGTCAATGGAAAGCAGGCTGGCTGTTGGTAATGCTCATGTGAGGCAGAGAGTTTGTACAAACAGAGAGATTGAAAGAAGCAGCTTTTATTCAATGAGAAAACTAATGGACTGTTAGTATTAGATGGCATGGGGATGTGAGTGTCTACAGCTCATGGTCATTTTTTGACCCAAGTGGTTATCTGCACTTCAGGGCTAACTGTTCTCTGTGTGATGGAAAATTGGATGAAAAATCCAAATATCACTGGTAGCCAACAAGGCTGATCAGGTTACTTTGGTACCACAGGCAGCAGTTGAAAGATGAGTTGTGGGGACTGGGCTCGTGCCTGTGGTCCCAGCTGCAGAGTGAGATCGCTGCTGTCACTGCCGGGTGCAAGGAGGTGCAAAGGCCTGAGAGTGTGCTTTGGAAATAAGTGTTCAGGGCCTGAAACAAGGAATTATCACTTTTACTCACTTCTTACACTGAGAATGAGTAGAGTTAAGGTGTGTTAGGGGTTGAAACTTGAAGGTGAGTGAGTATTGGAATAACCTGCTACAATCCCTGAAGAAACATGAACTATTTCAGCAATTCGCCTACACCAACTAATCCAGTGATCCAAAATATTTATCTTTTGTTCCATAACAGTAATTTACAATGGATACAATTGAAAATAAACTGCCTCAGGAAAGTGCAGCAGACAGGTCACTGCAGTATTGATGGACGTACAGCCATGATATGGGATAGTCTTCACCCTTAGGCTGCTTAGTACTTAAGCCAATGGTGTAAACAATTATGATATGATAACCTGAATTTCCCCATGTATGAACTGCAAAATAATGCAGTGGTTGTTATATTTAGTTGCTACTTTTAACTTGCTGATACTTAGACCTTATACAGGAAATTAATACTTTTCCTTAGACCTGGTTATCTTTCCTGGAAGAATCAGAAGCAGCTTCACTGAAGTCAATGGAGTATGAATGATATATATTACTCATGCAAGTGGTGAATCGTTAAATAACATTTAATTGAGCAGAGCAATGAAGTAACTCAAGAATGGGATCCTATTAAAATTTTCATATCTCCTTGCAACAACTGCAATGTGAAATGTGTTCAGTTTTCTGTGCTCAGAGCAGTTGTTAGTACTGGAGAAGATGGTGCATGCTTTAGTTGCACTGTGCTGATCCTCACTGCGATAAGACAGTTGTGTGCCTAAGATTCTGGGAACAGATGATCCAGGTAACTAAACTGACTCTGTGACCTTGTGTCAGGCACTGTGACACATGCATTTTGATCTTTCCAAACTGTGGGATTTGGGTTTGCTGGTGGGCACTATAAGCAAGACTGCAATGATTTAGTATTTTGCTGTTTGCAAAGAAATGAAAAGGGGAAGTTAATTAGTTCCTGCACAGCTCACAAAATGTACAGCTGGTGAGCTGCCATCTGAAACTCAATGTCTTGTAGCACCAAACAGACATGAAAATAAATAACCAGTGTTTGCCTGCATGGTTCAAGCTTTAGTCACCAATCAGCAGCTCTTATCTGTTATAAAACCCAATAACACTCCTGTCCTCTCTGGAAGAAAGGACGAATAAAGGATTTATGTGTTCCAAAGGACATATATTCCAACAACAAAGTTCAGGTTTCCCTGTATTCCTATTACAGTTTATAAGGCAGGTAGATCCTTTTCTGGTAATATGGTGCACTGACTATTTTTATGCTCTTGTTTACACAAAATCTGGCGTTAGAGATTCTCATCACAGTCATCATCCAGGACTATCAAAGCATATCTGTCTAATAATGATATTGTTAATTATAAGCATTTTGAAATATTTAATCTGTACTCCTTCCATAAATTCCTGAAGAGCTGAAAGGGGTTATTCTGATAGGCCTTGATACTTGTAATGTTTATTACTGTTGTTGTCATCACTCCTTGAGTCTTTGTTCTTCCTTCTGCTCCAACTTTTCATTACCTTCTTCTGATTTTTACCTTTTCAAATTCAGTAAAGGCTTTGCTCTTTGGATCTTGTCTTTCTGTGTGCTTTGTGAATTACCTGTCCTTTTTAAGTGTAATGTTTAAATAACAGTAGTATACTGAGGCATGAAATGGCTTTAGATCTTCTGCACTTCCACAAGAATCTTTTTGCTGAGAAGTCATCATTTACCACTTCCAGAGAAAAGTGACATGAACACCAGAAGATGCCTGTGTGCTGTAAGAGTAGTGGATGAAGCAGAGGTTCCTCAGGGGCTGGAGGAAGCTCTGCAAAAGGTTGTACCTGTTTAGGAGAATGCATCTCTTAAAAGAAAGTTAATGTGCATTTGGTGAACTTGATGCAGGCTGCCTTACAACATCTTTCAGTCTGGGGGTTGTGGTTTGGTTTTGTTTTAGTGGGAGGGAGAGATGTATCCCTAGATGTTCTGTGACCTGGTGCTACCTTCTGTACTTTTCTTGGTATGTCATTTTTCCAATTTATCTGCATTTCCTGTATTGGCAATGAATGGAGTTGGGTTAACTTGCATTATTTTCAAAAGACAAGACTAAGATCCACCACGTGGTTAACTTACATGTGATGTCAGTTGCCTGTAGTGCTTTATGAAAACAGTAATGCTGTGAACTCTGTGGATAAAATAATGTTAATAGATGTAACTTACTTTGACCTCTCTCTGTCTTTCGTTTCTTCTGCTTTCTCCAACTGAAGCAACTCATCATTTGTGATGAAACTTATGGAAGCTAAAAAAAAACCCCAAATTGATAACACAGTATGTTGACAAGTTTAGAAAGTCAGAATTGATGCAGGTGTCTCTGTTTTGCTGGGAGCTCAGCTGGGAAGAACTGCTAGTTGTGGTAAGCAGGTACCAGCCTGTTCAGGTGGGTGTGTCACTGGCAGTGCTCTGTGCAGCCAGCAGTCTGGCACTGCCAGTGTCAACGGGCACGGTGTGTCCTTATGGTCTGATCAGGTGGTGCTAGTAAGGTCAAAGTGTTAGCTGTGGAATAGAACAGAGAACTTGTGAAGCCTTTAAAATGGGTGTTGTGTACAAGCCTCCAGGTAAATTTCCACGTAGCTCAGTGCCAAGTACAGAGCTCTTCCTGATGGTGCTGGTTTCAAGAATATTCATGCTGTATTGTCACCTCTAGGAGAAAGGATGTGTGCTCCCAGGCTGGATTTCAGCTCCTGGACACAGGACAGGACACAGCATCTCCTCTGTGCACAGAGGGGTTTTCCTGTATTATGTCTCTCTGTATGCCACTTAGGTGCACATTCTGGTTTGATATCAGGCATGTGCCCTGGGTTCCTGCATGCCTAGTGTATCTTAGAGGTGAACACTTTTTATCAGGAAATACAGGTAATGGTGTGACACAATGAATGAACAGCTCTGTATTTAAATGTCACCTTCTACCCGGTCAGTCTGGTAACCTGCAGTTTGAATTTAGGTAAATGCTTCACTGAGCTTGAGGAATTGTTAAAACTGACACCACAGGGGTATGCTAATGCAATTAGATGACTTGCAGTATTGAGATTTTACTCTGGCCTTCTTTGGACTCAGTTGCAGTTTAACCAGATGCAAAAATTTGTAGCCAGTGAGTTGTATATATTGTATGCTACTGAAAGAAGCCTAGATGGACAAAGGGAAGATGTGAGTGTCCAAGGGGATGGTAGAGACAACTGCCAGAAGACTCACCCGTGAGACTTTGTATTTCCAGTTGGGTGAGAACATGGGAGGAGGCTTCAAAGTAGAAAAGAAAGTACAATGTGGACCTACCCATGAGAACCTGGAATGCACTGGTAGGCTGCTAGGGTCGGGGGTGTGTGGGGGGGTGTTTATTAGTTGTTTACTGTGTATTGAAGTTATCTTGCCACAGGAGAAGAGGCTCCAAATGCCCAAGCTGTGCCATGTTCACGCAGCCATGGTGAATCAGTGTTATTCTGTCATTTCCCTGCTTGGAGGAGTTATGTACATGTCAAGTCAATGATGCAAGGATTCAGAAAGCAGAAGGTAAGTCTCACAATACATGTTCCATGACAGTGGTGTGCTTGTAATGTATGTTACAGTTGTAGAGAAAAACTGATGTTTCTGACAGTAAACTAAATTGTTCCGTGTCCTCTGTGCCTAGAGTCAGTAGAGAGAGTGTCCTGCCAGTAACTGCTGGAAGCAGAGGAGAAGGGTAAGCAGTGTGGAAAAACTGACAATGTGCTTTGTAAAGCACTGGATTATTTTTTTCATGTACTTCCTTTTCTTTTTCAGGAGCTGGAGGATGTTGACGTCTGGAGAAGTGCAGAGATATTATCCCTACTCTGGCTATCTGTTTTCAATAAAGTTATTTTTGTGATCATTAAAAACTGTTTCAAGATCCCATTTCCTGCCCCCATCAGCATGTTTATTCCCATTTCAAAATTAACTTGTCTGTGCTGAGAAATGGTGTTTGTCCAGTGACCCAGGGTGTCAGTATTTGCTTCTGACTGGACAGCCCAAAAGTAATCTGGGAAGCAAGCCTGAGCAGCAGAAAGGAAGGGTGTGTTAGTGTGCAGGTTTTGTTCTTGTAGGCTCAGTTCTTAGCAGTTTAAATAACCACAGAGCTGCATACAGCTGCATACATACAGTTGCATACATGCAGATGACAGTCAAGCTTTTTTTGTTTACCAGTGGTGCCTTTTCATCTTTGAATGGTAAAATCTGTTGCCAAGAGGAATTTTCATTTAGTCTGGATTCAGAACTTTCAAACACTATTTGGATCCTGTTCATGTAGTTAAGTCACTGGGGTTATATTTATTGTATCAATCATCTAGTAATTCTCAGATGAATTAATATGACCCTTTTTTATTTTGGTGTTTAATTATGTACTACTCATTACAAGTAAACTCAATTGTACTATAGTATTATTCTATGGTTATTCTTTCAGGTCTTCTGGTAATTTTGCATTCAAATACAAAAATAAAAATGGAAAAATAGAATTATAACCTGGTACTGGAGCAGCACGAAGTGTGACAGTGTTGAAGGTCTCAGCAGAATTAACTGAAACAATTTTGGGTCTTCACTATTTGACAGTCAAATAATAAAAAAAGAAAAATCCCTCAGAGTAACAGGTAAAGAAGACCTAGACAAAATGGATTACACCAAGCAGCTTGAGAAAAGCAGATTATTTGCAATTAAGAGCATTAATTACTTCTATTAGTTTCCCACACATTGCTATTAACAGTTAGGACTGTCAGTTGTTTCTGTCATTGAAAGAATGACCTTAGTCTCCAGAAGTATAAGCTTTTAAATCATGACAGGAACGTGGAGTTGAATCACCTGAAGACCTTCCATAGTGCAGTGCCAAACTGCCCTGCCTAAGCCTCACCTCCATCGTGTGTGGTGGCCAGCTTCACTTCAGCCTCCTTCCCATGGCATGGGATAAGCACCAAGTTCTTTGGGTCTGTAAAGGCTTAAGTATCTCTTTGCAAGCCAAAAAAAAACATTTAAAATTGATGCTGACAGACACTGGGTGTTTTCAGGCTGTTAGTTCTCTGCAACTTTTGAGAACTGCAGTGTTGATCTTTGTAAGAATTGCATTTATCTTGCTTGTGATTTCTGAATAAACCACATGGAAGTCAACAGATATTTCAGTATCATTTCTATTATTTCTAATATAATCTACAGAACTTGAAATCAAGATGAAGTGTGTGACTGGATTCACATATGAAGTGAGCTTGTCCTTCTCCTGATTGGCTTCAAATCGTCTAAACTTGAAAAACCAGATAAATCCTTTAGCAGTAGTTACAAAACCTAGCATGTATAAGTAGTTTTGTGTAATGGTGTAAAGTTAGGAGTGTCTTCCTGTCCTCTCATGAACTCTCATTTTTCTTCTCCCTACCTTTTCTCTTTAGTAACTACCTTTTTTCTCTATGCCTGCAGAATTTCCTTTTCATGGGTTTACTGATCAATGCAACTTACTCTGTTTATGTGTGTGTTGGGATTTCCAGGAGCAACTATGAATCAGTTGTATCACAACTGCTCTCTTTAGCTTTAGTGGAGAGTATGACATGCACACGCTGAAGTTTTACTCATTTCTAATTGTAACATTGCCTTCTGTATCTGGATGTGATAGAGCCTTTGAAAAATGAGATCGGTGATGTATGCTAGTGTACCCAGCTCATAAAATATGAATGCTCAGAAAATTAATACAGGAGTTTTAATGCAGTTTATCAGCTTTAGAAAAACAAAAATATGTATTTATCACTATAATATACACTTGCAATGGGATATTAATGAAAAAAAAATACCAGCTACTTTGTTTTCTGTATTTATTCTACATTGTGCTCATGACTCTCATTCAACTGATTTAAATTTGTTTTCAGTATAAGGGCGATGTGTTTCTGATGAGAGAAGTTTAGATGTCATTTGTGCCATATTTTTCTTTGGGTCTCTAAGGTAGTGTCTATGCACTGAATATAGAGCTGTATGTGCTGGAAATTTTGTGTGTTACAACAGAGTTACTGGGCAGACCTTTAAAATTGTTGGCTATAAATTGGTGCATGTAGTGCACTGTTAGAATGTGTGCTGTAAAAAATAAGACTTCATTAAATTCAAATTAATAACATGTCTCCGTGAGAATAGCACTCCTGCTAATTTTGCTGCATGAAGTTTCTTTATGCTGCTGTACTGTGTGTAATGTGCTTAAGACAAAAACAAAAAAGTGCCCTTAGTTAACTGTTTAATGAGTGATGAAGAGAAAGTCACCAAAACAAGAAAACGTTTTGTTTCAGTCATTTTTTTTTTTTCTTGTAAATCTCTCTAGTGTGCTTTTAAAGTTTCTCTTACCTGATGGAGAGTCTCTTTTCAAGGTAAGGTGATATCAGAGTATCTCATTCTTTTAATCAGTAGTGAACCCTGTCTTGAAATAAGATGACTGACCAGTAGTGGGAAAAAGGTGAGTGAATCCTATAAAAATCCTACAGAAACAAACCATGACATTTTAAAATCATTTATTCCAAGAAGTGACTTAAGTGTGAACTGGAGAGAAAAGGTGGATGTACTTGCCTTAAGTTATGGTGTTTCTTTGAGGTTAAATAGCTATTTGTGTGTTTTTCCCAAGTTTACTTTTTTTGAGCTACACATTTTGTTCAAGGTTTTGCTCCAATAAGACTAGGTTATCTCATGAACACTTCAACAAAAATATGGAAATTCTGTTACTTACAAATGATATGACTAGTGATTTGTGAGTACTATGCTAGAAAGGCAATATCTTGCTTCTAAGTATTGGGTCAAGGTTTCTTAATTGACTGTGATCCAACTGGTGTCAGTAGAGGACATCTGAAAGACAATTAAAATGCATCTCTTGTCATTGATGCTGCTTTATTCAACTTTTATGGCAGATGTTCTGCCCGAGGGGTGAGTAATGTAATGCTGATGGCTTGCTTTTTTTTTAATTTGTGATTTTTTCTATATACCTTAGGACTTGGTAGTATTTCTGTATCAGCTGTGTTTATTGCTTCATTGCCTCAATACCTTTATGGATTGGATTTAGCATCTGTAGTCCATGTATCAGTTCAGTAATGATCCTGTTCAGTCTGCTCATCCATGTGCAGTGAGGATCAAACTGTCCTTGTGCAAAGAAAATTCAGAATCACCTTTGAGTTTACAGCTGTAACTCTTATTGTGACAAACTGGCTTGTGAATTTAGGATTGAATGTGCTCCAAATGCCTTGTTGCATGTCTAGCCTGTGCTCCTGTATTTTGATGGTGCTAGTTTACCTTTGCAGCACAAATGGGGACAAAGTCTGTTCCCCTTTTTGCTGTTGTGAGGAATGTGATGAGGAAAGAGTTCACTTTTTAAGAAACCCGTTCCCTGCCCCACCCCCAGATATGCTCCATATCCCAAATTCTTTTATAAATTTAAAAATTTGAGTTAGTTTGTGGAGTTTCTTCTCTCAACAAAGTACATTAACAAAAACTCATTAAATACCAGTAGATGATTCACTCATCTTGGAATTACCCTCTGATCCCATGACATAACATTACTATTTTCTCCCATTCTGTACTACTTATCCTTTATGGTATCAAGGTGTGTACCATCAATCATTTCATTTATCCATTTGTCCTGTTTATTGCTTGCTCAGTCTCTTTGATATCTTGATCTTAATTTTCATTCTTTTGCTCATGGTGCTCTAAAAAATATTGATATTTCTGTTGATAGCATAGCTGTGCTGATAGGCCTGCTTAAAAGGTGTTCTGCTGTTCAAAGGTGTCTGTCCCTCACTGTCATTACTTTTGTGTCACTGTTTTTGAAAAAAAAAAAAATAGATTTTTAGCTATTTATTTCCTTTAGGTGTTTTTATTTTTCATTGCATGGCACAGCTCTGTTTGCAGCCAGCTCGTGTTCCCTGATTATTTTGGTATCACTATTGCTTCTGCTTGACGTTATCTTTTTTCTTACCAAAGGTCTGTCATGTCAAATTTTCTGAATTATTCATAAGTCCATATATGAACACCTGCAGCTATTATTCAGAACATCTTATTTTATATCCTTCATTCTAGAGCCTAAACCCTACTTTGTAATTCAATAATAAATGCTAGCCTTCAGATTTTTCAGTTCTTTTTGCCAACTTCACGTTTCTCTCCAAGGTCCCAACTGTCTTTCAGTTATTTGTGAGGACCACTGCAGTGCAAGAAGCTGCACACTTTTAAAAATAATTTAGAGTATGTGTTCCTTCTTTGATATTTCTGTCTTTATGCACGAACCACCTTGTGCAGTATGTTTGAAATGGTTCCTGATCTATAATATATTATTTACTAGCTATTATGTACTATTTACTATCTTACAAATATTTTTTTCTCCGATTCTCAATGTTTTAGCTGAGAATATTACTTGATACTTACTGCCTTTTTAGCTTTAAAGAGCTGGGAATTTACACAAAAAAGCCACCAACCTGTTTCCTTTTGTTTTATACAGTTAGATTTACCACTTTTGCTCCCTTATGTGCTTTTTTAGTTCTGTTCCAGATTTCACAGAATCACAGAATGTCAGGGGTTGGAAGTGACCCCCAGAGATCATCCAGTCCAACCCCCCTGCCAGAGCAGGACCATCCAGTCTAGGGCAGGTCACACAGGAACGCAGCCAGAGGGGTCTGAAAAGTCTCCAAGGCAGGAGACTCCACAACCTCCCTGGGGAGCCTGTTCAGTGCTCTGGAACCCTGACAGTAAAGAAGTTCTTCCTCATGTTGAGCTGGAGCTTCCTGTGCTCAGCTTGTGACCATTACCCTGTGTCCT
>NW_008627955.1:13059-14725 GCF_000691845.1 Merops nubicus | reverse complement strand
CATGCTTGGTGTTGGGGCCTGCTCTGGGAGGTGCACGGGATGGAGAGAGGGGTGGGAAAGAGGAAGCAGCGTTTGGGTGTCCTGGACCCCTCCTCATCCACCACCACGCTGGTCCCTTGGGATGGCCGTGTGCTGGTTCAATGCCCAGCCCGGGGGACGGGTGCAGGCTCATGGGTGCTGGCCAGGCGGCAGGGCTGGTGAGCACCAGAGCCCCCTTGTGCTCCAAGAGGCCACACTGGCCATGGAGAGCAGAAGCGCTGGTGCCTCATGACACCGAGGTGGTTGTCACTTCCTGCCCCAGCGCTGCTGCGGCCTCGCACCGTGAAGCAGGAAGCCTGGGCACCGGCCTCCCTCTGCTTTTTGGCTACCCCTTAATTTCTCCCTGTGCTTCGGCACCTCCTGGGCAAGGCGTGGCGGGCCAAACACCAGCCCAGCCCAGCAGGTCAGCTGCCCCAGGGAGGCCCTGGAGGACATTTTTCTCTGGGAAGAGATTGAGGCCGACTTCCCTGCATTGAGTGTGATACCCCCAAGGATTTGCAGGGGGGAAAGGGGGGAGAAGAAAACCTTCCCACCCACCTCCACTCCTCTGAAGTCTCCAAAAACAAGCCCTGAGTCCTGGCCTTGCGTGGCTGGGAGTGGAGGATGCTCCCCCTGAGATGAGGGGACCTGGAGGAGGCAATGGGGAATGCCAGGTAACAGGAGCAGAGAGATCCCAGTGGCCAAGGGAGCAGGTGGCAAAGCACAGGCCATTTTTAGGGAGCATGTCCTTGCTCCTGCAGTGTGTGGGAAAGAGCCTGGGACCCGCTGCTGGAGTCAGGCACGTCAAGGCCTGACGGGTTCGTTCGGCGTTGGGGAGGTGGGGAATGGGCTCATCCTCCCACAGCCCCCAGGCAGAGTGGCCCTGGGAGGAAATGAAACCAGCTCAGGCAGCTGTTTGCCCAGAAATGCACCTACAGATGCAAACCCACCCATGCACACATCAGTGCACCCACCCAGGCTCAGCACACCCGTGCATGCTCACAAGCCCAGCCACAGGGACCAGAGAGTGAGGAAGAGGGGGGTGAGGCTTGGGTTTTTCCTTCCAGGTGTCTCCATCAGTGAGAGGAAATTTCAAGAGGATTTTTTGTGTGACAGGAACTAGAAGTCTGGAAATATCCTTCCTCACAGTGCCACTGGATCCAGGAGTTCCCCTGTCCCAAGACTGGGGAACAGCATGAGGCTGCTGTGTCTCAGCTCTTGGATGAAAAGATCAGGCGTGGACCCAGCCTGGTGGGGAATTGTGGCCAGTCCCAGGTTCCGTCAGTCCATCAGACCTAGGAAGAGGAAAACACCCCAATGACTGCACAGCCATGAATGGCCAGAGGTGCCACTGGGGTTTTTCTTCCCCCTAAGAGTCCATCCCTGAAGAAGCCTGTCCTGGGGACCACCAGCATCCCAAGGGATGGCAGGTGATGGTGGCCGTGGCTGGGCCATGCAGGAGACCCACAGGGGCTTCCTACAGGTGCAGCTCCCTGCAATGCCCCGGCTGGGACTTCTCCTGGGGAGAGTCTCGGTTTGTGGATTGCCGATGCTCCGGCTGGAGGGCTGGGAAGGGTGGATTTGGCTGGCCGGGGTGAGGTGTGGGCCATCTCCTTGCCTTGTACCAGAAGAGGGGGCCCTTCGGCAG
>NW_008627955.1:1987-13028 GCF_000691845.1 Merops nubicus | reverse complement strand
CAGCAGGAAAAGTGAAAATAAAAGGACAAAAAAAATGCAACAGAGGAGAAGCTGAGAATAAAATCCCAGGCGGGCAATATTACTTTGCTTAAGGGAGCAAGACATGGGCAATCGCCTGCCTTGCCCATCTTCTCTGAAGGTTTAGCCCACACTGGGCAGCAGGTTTGATGCCTCTGAGGGTCTGAGGCGATGGATGAGAAGTGGTGGGCAGGGAAGGGGGGGAGGTGTTTGCTTCGTTGCATGTCCTAGGCAGTGGAGAATCTGCAAGCGTTGGTTGGGAACACCGAAGGAAAGCCGGCTCCCAGCTCATTCGACCTCCCAGCTCATTCGACCCTGGAGAATTCACCTTCAAGCTGAAAAAAAAACCCCGAAGGGCCCCACGTCTGGCTGGTTTTGTGGCTCCCAAAGCTACATAAAGGGGTAATGGGGGATGTGGGATGCTCTGCAGGGGGGGGTCAATACCCTACAGATCCCCCTCATCCCACGTGTGCCTTCCCAAAAAATCTCCCAGCAGGGATAAAACCCGTCTCTCGTAGGTGCTCAGCAGCGAAAGGCGCTCCTGGAGCTGGTATGACAGATGCCACGGGAGGGCGGTCACGTCCCAAACCCCGGCGAGGCGTGGACAGAAGTGCTTCGGAAGTGCCAAAGTGCGTCAGGATCCCCCGGCCCCCGCCCCAGCGCTGCCAGTCGGCCCTGGCTCTCGGGGGGCTTCTCCCTCCCGTGCCGGCTCCAAAAACTCTCTTGGGTGCAGCGAGCAGCCTTATTTCAAAGGCTCTACTGGGGAGAGCTCGTTTCCTGGGTGGTTTTAATTCAAGCAGAAGGGAACAGGTTGGGGATGCTGCCTCTGGGCAGGTGGATCAGAGTGACCCCCCCCGCTCTGCCTGCCTCTCCCCCTGGCACCGGGGGGATCAGCGCCACCCTGACTGGCTTCAAGGAGCTGATTCCAGGGGCATGAGAGTGGAGTGGTCAACTGGGACCCCTTATTATGGGCCAAATTAGCAAGGAGTCTATGAGGGGAGATGAGAACCCCCCATCCACCCTGGATTGACCTTTGCCCTGCCACTGGCAGAGCCAGCCCCAGCTTTGGGGACATACAGATGACTGCCAGCCCCAAACGCATCCCAACTGTCTAGCCCCGCATCCTGCTGCCAAGAGTGGGGTCAGAGGAGCATCCAAATCCCAGAGGCTTTTGGATCACGCTGCCAGTGCTTGAAGGACCTGGTGGTCCTCTGTGGGGATGTGTCTCTGGGGCTGATCCGCATCTCTCCCTTCTTTTCCTTCCCCCCATAGAAAATCCTGCCCATGGCCAGGCTGGGCTGGGGGCACAGCTGGGTTTGAGGCCATTCCCAGGAGGCTGGAGCTTTTCTCCAGCAGTGCTTCCTGTGCAGGGTGAGATTATCTCTCCACCTCCGTTGTTCCCTTCTCAGCCTGGGGACAAACTCCATCCTTACCTGCTTTCATGTGCTCTGAGTAACAGGTACCTTGTACCTCTAATGTCACAGGACAAACACTGTCTCCATTCCAGAAGGAAGTGGGAGGTGAGGGGTGGGAGAAGGAAGAAAGGTTCAGAAAGATCTGGGAGTCCTCACAGCACAGGGGCAGAGCTGCGTATGAGGTTTAGTGCGTCCAGCTCTGTTGGCTCAAGCTCTCCTCCACCCAGAGGTCCAGCCTGGATTTAGCAGAGGACCAGTATCTTTCCAGCCCACCACAGAAGGAAACATCACAGGGGAAGGTTCCACCAGCTCCAGGACTCTAGAAGCTGCTCAGTCCCAGAGGCTGAGCAGAGATTTTCTCCCCACGAAAGGCAGAAATCAGCCCTTATCCTCATTGTGAAATGGCTCCTCCTGGGGTTCAACACGTGGGAGAGCCTGACTCTGTCCCAGGAGTGAAATAGCAAAGAGAAAGATGGTGTTTGGGGCTTTTCTTCTCTATGGAAAGTTGCTCCCAGGAAAGTTTGCCTGCTGGTGCAGCAGAGCAAACGGGACACAGGGGCAAAGCCCATCACACTTTGAAAATTGGCTGCCACCATCTCAGAGGGAAGTGACCCCAAAATCACTGGCAGAAAGAAAGTATGTGTAGGGTGGCTCAGAAATAGAGTTTAAGGTATGATTTTGAGCTTTATTTTAAGCTATAGGGCATCAAGAGGTGGTATTCTTCATGTCAAGGGACTGTCACCAGTGTTGGGGACAAGCAGCAGAAGGGACACACCCAAGAGTTAATCCCTATGGGGAGATGATTCCTGATAACAGATCTCAGGGGAGACTAAACGAACAGCCAAAGGAAAGAATTTAGAAATACAGGCTGTGCTTATAATTTGGAGGGTCATTAAGTGTGGGAGCAACTCGCCTCTTCCTTCCATCCTGGAGGAAGAGCCACAAGTGGTTCCTTTAGCCTTTTTTGGGGATGGGGAGAGGCTTTCGTGGCAAGGAGATGCCTCCACCTTGCCTACCAGCACCAGGCAGGTGTCTCAGCTCCAGGGAGGTGTGTGGCTGCCTGGATATTTCCCTGGGGGAATGAAGGAGCTGGGAATGTGTCCTGCTTTGGAAGAGGAGATGGAGCCCAGCTCCCTTCGGTCTGCTGAGTCATTTTAAAACCGACAATAAAAGCAATTGGCCATGGAGAGATAAAGGGTCCCCTGGCTTATCACCGCCGTGCTTCCAGTAAGGACATTTGCAGGCTACCTGGGGAGTAACTGCAGGGCTTAACTGAGGAAGATGTTAGGGGAGAGCAAAGATAGGGGAGCTGGGGGGCCCTCACCTACTGAGAGCGGCTGGGGCTTCCATAATGATGAACAATGGATTGGTTTAGCAGAGGAAATGGGGAAGAGGAGGAAATGAAGGACTGAGATCCTTCACCCCCAAAAAGAGCAGGGTGCCCCTGTCCCTTCCTTACAGAGGGTCCCTGGGTGGGAGGGTCTGGGGATGCAAAAAGCAGTGCAGAGCTGGGGTACCTTGTGTGATGGGGCTACTTGCATGCTGGGGTCTGCCAAGACACCCAGCAGGGGAAATGTCTGTCAAAGGAGCCTGCTCAGCTTTGATCTTCCAGCCATGCTGTCCAGGAGCAGGCTGGATGCATGGGCTTGGTGGAGTCTGGGTGGCTGGGATTAAAGGGACGGTTTGCAGAATCCCCATCAAGAAACATGGGACCTCACCTGGGGTCCTGAATGCCCAGAATGTCCAAGGAGATGTGTGCATGCAGGCACATCAAACCAAGTTCTCAGGGGGTTCTTCTGCCTCTGTGAGCTCCCTGGAAAGGTCTCCTGCAGCTACATGGGATGTCTCCATTGGCATCAAGGGGAGGGAGAGATGCCAAATGAAGACAGGGCTTTATGAAGCAGGGTGTTTTGCCTCCAATGCCATGAAGAGCAAGACTGCATGGGGTAAGGATAACTACCTGCCCATTTCTCTCCAAGTGAGGCTCTTCCCTTCCCCTTCTCCATCCTGACATTGGTGAGACTTTTTCTGCTGGGTCTCTGGTCTGTACCCGATGCAGATAGGCAGCAGTGTCCCCAGGGGAGGCAATCAGCCGTAGTCCAAGGTATCTTGCGGACACCTTCCACCAGCAAGGGGCTGTTTCACCTCAATAATGTTAATATTAATCCACTTATCTGCGCTGGGGCTATAAACCACTCATCTCCAAAGGGGAAAAAAGCAAAACATCAAATTCTCACTGTTCTTTCTTTCTATCTGCACTTGCTTATTGCAGGCCTTATCAGCAAACACAGCCAGCCTTCAGGGCAAGAGAGTCACGCAACGGCTCCAGCAAACCAGGCCGCTGGTCCTGCACCAGCATCAGCCGCGTGTGTTCTTGCTGCAGCTGGAGTCACCAAGCCAAGTCCATGAGAAGTTTTCCACCTCACGGGGATGGCGTGACACACTGCTGCTGGCCTGGCAGTCACGGTGCTCTTCTGAATCATCAGGTTAGGCACTGAGAGACCCAGAGCCACGTCCAGGATGATCCCACCCTTCCCTGCAGAAGATGAATGACAGCTTTGGGTTGTCCTTTGTGGAAAGGTGGTTCATGACTCTGTTGCTTTGACCTACAGCCCTCGTCACAGGAAACACAGACGTTATTTGGCTGATGGACATCATGGGTTGTCCTAAATCACCCCTCCACTTTTCCTCCAAGGCTTCTGATTGCCTGCAGCTCAAACCACGAGCACTGCCCAGTTCTCACTCTTGCTTTTCCTGCAATATTTGGATTATGACATTAGGCAGTGAAGGCAAAGCTGGTGTGACATGGAGTGAAGCTGCTCAGGCCAATTCAATGAATTCAGGTGGATCTGAGGCTTTTCATCTCAGCATTTCACCACAAGCTGGTGACCAGGCAAGGCCTGGATGGGCAGAGTCAAGGAGTTATTTCTTTTCATTCAGGCTTGTCTAGCGGGTCAGAACACCTCCCTGCTCCAGCTGGAATGTCCCTGAAGTCTTGGGCAATTGGCTTCCCTGTTTTCTTCCCCAACATGCTCTTCCATTTCTGTCTCTCCTGGGAATATTTTGTGCAACACATGGTGAGCGGTTGGCATTCAGAACTGAAAGGAGCTCTCATTGGTCAGGGTGTGGGGCTGTGACTGAGCAGATGCCACCCGTGGGAACAGATTGGAGAGCAGTACATGCTGCACTGGATGGTTTTACTTGTTCCTGTATCGCTGCTTGCTAGGTACTGGGCTGGTTTTGATGGCTTTGTGTGCAAGGTGAATCATAGAATCATAGAATCATAGGGGTTGGAAGGGACCTCGAAAGATCATCCAGTCCAACCCCCCTGCCAGAGCAGGGTCACCTAGAGTACATCACACAGGAAGGCATCCAGGCGGGTTTTGAATGTCTCCAGTGAAGGAGACTCCACAACCTCTCTGGGCAGCCTGTTCCAGTGCTCCGGCACCCTCACAGGAAAAAAATTTTTCCTGATATTCACCTTGAACCTCCTAGGCTCCAATTTGCACCCATTACCCCTTGTCCTATCACAGGTCAACACTGAAAAAAGCTTAATCCCATCTTCCTGACACTCACCCTTTACATATTTGTAAATATTGATGAGATCACCCCTCAGTCTCCTTTTCTCCAGGCTAAAGAGACCCAGCTCCCTCAGCCTTTCCTCATAAGGGAGATGCTCCACTCGCTTAATCATCTTTGTAGCCCTTCGCTGGACTCTCTCCAGCAGCTCCCTGTCCTTCCTGAACTGAGGGGCCCAGAACTGGACACAATATTCCAGATGCGGTCTCACCAATGCAGAATAGAGGGGGAGGAGAACCTCTCTTGACCGACTAACCACACCCTTTCTAATGCACCCCAGGATGCCACTGGCCTTCTTGGCTACCAGGGCACACTGCTGGCTCATGGTCATCCTGCTGTCTACCAGGACCCCCAGGTCCCTTTCCCCTACACTGCTCTCCAGCAGGTCAGCCCCCAACCTGTGAAGAGAAGGAGGCACCAGGCTCTGCTGATGTGGGTTGACTGGCAGACAGTGTAAACTCTTGGGTTGGAGTGCTAGGAAATCCTGTTCTGCTTCCCTGGTCCGGTGTGAAAATACCCTTGATTCCATCCAGAACACCAGCAGCTTGACTTTCTCAATAGCATGGGGTAAAGGTGTCCTTCCTTGTGTCCTTCAGGGCCAGCAGTGACTACGGTGAATGAAGCTTAAGGTGGCTGAAGTCCTCCAGCACACTTGGCCCTCCAGAGAGTCTTAGCTCCAGCCCAGTTCACATGAAGGATTGCTCTCTTTTTTTTTTTTTTTTTTTGAAGGAAGTATTTTGAGCAGCAGGAGAACCCCTGATGCAAGCTTGTCTGAGAGGTTCTCAAAGAGGCACTAACATGCTTTGAGGTTCTCTATGGGCAAAGATAAACCCCTCCTGAACGGGATCTTAGAGTGGCATGACAAGTCAGCTGAGCAATTAAAAACATAGTGTAGAAATAAGGGAACAGGTTGTTTGTAGAGGACATGGAGAAATATTACCGTTTCCCCAAGATTTTCAAGTTTGTATTTTTTTTTCCCTGCAGACACATCCACAGTGGAGCCAAATTTCAACCACTGAAAATTTGTTCTGATTCATCCAGAAATACTGATTCTGGATGGACCTCAATAACATCCTCCTCCTCTCCACCCAAGCTTTGGGCATCTGTTCAGCCAAGACCTTAAACATCAATGGGAGCCATGGGATTATGGCATGGGCTGGTTGTCCTTCAAGGATCAAAGAGTGATTCTAGAAGAATAAAGCCCCGTGGTATCCAGATGGTCTGATTTTGGGTACATTCCCTTCCCTTCTAGCCAAAGACAGCTCACACACACTGCCTATAAATGTGTTTTATGGTACTAAGAGTAGATGTGATGGAATATCCAACTTTTGATGGAATATCCAACACTAGAAATGCTGCAAAAAGAAAAAGAGAAGAAATGCTACAAAGTGAACAAGAGAGGAGTTTTGATGGCTTCGCTTTATTATATCATCCTGTAAAATGGTACCAGCCCTGGCTTTGCTACAAGAACACCCAGGTCTTTGCCCCCCCAGCAAAGTCTGAGGGATGGATAAACCCACTGCTCAGTTCATGCTCTTCATAGGGAAGCGCTGCTTGACCTGGAAGTGCTCACACCTCTTGTGCTTGAGGGACAGCCCGTAGAGTGGCGTCATGTCCACTTTCTGGCCGTCACAGACACTGAACTCCAGCTGCTGGAGCAAGGTGGACAGGAAAAGGAAGACCTGCCACCTGGCAATGGGTTCCCCAATGCACTTCCTTTTCCCCAGGCCAAAAACCAGCACCTTCTCCCCATCCACTTTGTTCACTTTGGTCCCGTCAGCACTGAGGAAACGCTCTGGGTTGAAGGAGAGTGGATCCTTCCAAAGTTTCCTGGAAGGGAAAACATCTGATGCTGAGATAGTGTCTCCTGGCTATGGGGGTGTGTGGAGGACATTGGAAAGTGGGAGCTGTCTGTAAGAATATCCCTGAATTTAGGAGATACCTCACCTACTCCCCTTTTTCTTAAGGCAGGTTGGCCCCACTTCTGCCCAAGAAGGATAGTGTGCAGGAAGGGTCCTGTGTGTCACTGCAGGAGGCTTCCTGCCTCGGGAGGTACTTACTCATCGTGGTTCACTTGCCACTGGTTGACAAACACGCAGCGGTCCTTTGGGATGTAGTAGCCATTCAGCACTGTGTCCCTGGTCGTACTGGAGAGACAATATATTTGGAGGGTTTGGGAAGCAAAAAGGTTCTTCTGCCGCCTCAGGGGGCTATTATTCTGCTCCTGATGCTGGTGAAGTAAGGATGTGGCCCAAAGAGAGAGCTTTCTGAGGGGCAGTTGTGTAGCTCATGAGCTGGATTAGGCAACCCCTACCTGAGCTGAGTGAAGTAGCTTCAGTGAAGGCAGAAGATAAGGATGTCTCTTTGGGAGCTCCTATATTGTCCTGCACAAGAGCTGTGAGCTCATGATGTCCACGATGAAGCCATCACTCCACAAATCAACACTAATCCCCCTCCCTCACACCATGTGGCTGCTGGCATGGCTGTAACAAGATGCCTTGAGTCCACCCTGTCCCTCCACCTCCTACACAACCTCAGCCCCTACCTGTGTGGGATGGCAAAGGGCATGAAAGAGGAGTGCCTGAACATCTCCAGGATGAAGGCTTCTGTGTAGGGCAGCGTGCTCCGGTCCGACAGCCTCGGTCTCCTCTCCTGCCCAATGGTCTGGTCTGTGGGAGGTGAAGAGGAGAGAGCGGGTTGAGGTCAGCCCTGGCCAGACAGGTTTTGACCCTGGAGGAAGCAGGTCTGTGGACTCACCTAGTTCTTCCTGGATCTTCTTCTGCATGTTTGGGTATGTCACGAGATATATGAGGCTCCAGGACAGGGCAGTTGTCACGGTGTCAAAGCCTGGTCAAAGAGGAAAATGTGTAGATGAGGTCTGTCTAATGTGCAGGCCACATGCCTTGGCTTGCTGCCTAGCCATCACACAGAGCAGTCTGGAATGGCCAAGAAGGCAGAGGACACATTGGGCACACAGTAAGACTTGAGTTTCTATCTATCTGTTGGAGTGAAACTATTCTGTTCTCATTCAACCTTATTCACCCTTCGGTTATGTCAGGTCTGTATAATTTCTCTGAAACTGGGGGAGTTTCCACCAGGTAACTCCAAGTTGAATCAGTCAGTAGACATCTCCCTCAACCAGGAAAAGCGACACTGGCTTGTAAAGCTCAGCTGAGCCATCAGCCATGCCCTTCACTTTTCCCTGAAGCCTCTTTCCAGAGCTAATGTCCATGCTGGTCTCTAAAGGTGTCCCTGCAAGGTCCAGGAAGGCCAGTGAGTTAGCGCTCAGGCCCAAACTGGCTGCTCGGTGTTGGACAAAGATGGGTCAGATGGAACTTGAACATGAGGAGCCTGAGGAAATCTGCAGTAGCTGAGGGACTGGTAAGAAAAGATACCTGCTCCAAAGAGGTCATTCACAAGGTTGACGATATTCTCCTTTGGGATCTGTAAGGCAGTATTTGTTTCCACTTTTTTCTCCAGGCACTGCTCAATGAGGGAGTCAGTGATGTCTCGGATGTTGTGCTGCGAGGAAGAGAAGACAAGTCATGGCAGCAGAACCAGCAGAGCAATGGGTGTTACCGAGCAACGACCTGATGCTGGGGGTCATACAAGCTCTGGAGAACATAATCTGTCAGCACCCATGGTTCTCACCGCTTTTGCAACCTATGAAAACAAGGAGATGGTTCTCCAGGGAACCTGTGGCACTGGTTGGATGCTCAGCAAACAAACTGATGCTGTCACACAAGGTGGTGGCAGAGAAGAACTGCAGTACTGGACTGCACATGGAGACACTACGGGTGAGTGAGACGACAGCTGGACTTGCTAAGTGCACCAGTACCTGTGAGAACATAGGTGCCCATTGATGCTTGGCTGCAAGAAGAACAACTCCTAATAGGTGCAGAGTGAACGGACACCTCTCTGGTGCTGGGGAGAGTCCCGCAAGCTCTTACCTTGTCAAAGGTGTCATAGTGCTCTTTGACAATCTTCTGCAGGAAATGGAGGAATCGCTTGTTGAAATCCTTAAATAAACTCATGGAGCGGCTGGGAAGATACTGGAGCACAGGGATGAAGTCAGCAGGGTTGCCGGCAGCTGCCACGTCCTCAAACTGATCACTCACGTTCACTATATTGAGCAGTTCCTCGTTGTTGTGGTCATAACGCTTGCCGAAGCACATGGCACAGATGACATTGGCCACAGAGACCACCAGGTAGCGGTAAGGGTCAAAGCTCTTCTCCTCATCCATCAGCTGCAGGAATTTGGTGACCAGGTAGTCAGCCTCCTTGGAGACATGCTCCTCCAGGAGGCAGGTGGAAGAGGAGGTGGGGCTGGGGGCAATGGAGAAGGTCTTCAGGGCATTCTGGGCCAGCTTTCTGCGGGCTTTCCACACCTCCCCTGAGTCAGGGCTGAAAGCCAGGCTCTGGCCATCTGCAACATGGCGGAAACTGTGGAGGTCAGGGCGTCCCATGAAGTCTTCTCCTTGCTTCACCAGGGCTTGCTTGATGGTGTCCAGCCCGCTGAGCACCAGGACGGGCCGCATGCCGATCCGCACCTCCATCACGTCCCCATACTTCTGGCTCAGCCTGGTCAGGGCCAGGTGCGTGTCCTTCCTCAGCTCCAGCACGTTGCCGAGGATGGGGTAGCCCCTGGGTCCTGGGGGGCTCTTCAGCCCCTTGGGCACATGCTGCTGGAGGGACTGGATCCGCCGGAAGACCAGGGAGAAAATTTTTTTGAGGAAGACCTCGGTGGCTGACACAGCGCCTTGGCTTCCCAGCAGTGATATTGCAGCCTTCATTGCTTCCAGCATGCAGGGACCCTAAAGGAGTTAACCAGAAGCGTGACCAAGAGCCAGGATTAGCAGAGGTTGAGTCCTGCTGATGTTCCCGATGCTGAGGTAGGACACCAAGTGCCCCTAAACAGTCCACAGGGAGGGAGCTCCCTGTGCAGCACTTTGGGGTTTTCAAGGGGTAAAAGCTGGAGACCTATAAAGACTCCAGACACACCCATTGCCTTCGCGGGATCTCAGCCGCCTGAGCCTATAATGGCAGCCCTTCCCCTGCAGAAGACCCACAGCTGTGGCTCTTGTCCAGGGGAGACGGTCTGCTTGCAAAAAGGCACAGAAAACCACAGCTCAGAAATGTGCACAGAAGCAGTAGGTGAGGAACAGCAAGTCCTCAATGAAGCCGGACCCATGCCCACCTAACTTGTGAGGACTTATAGCCGGAAGGCTGGGTGGCCATCACTGCATGGAAGCATGAGGAGCAGGGATGCCATGGAGCTGCCCTGCAGGAATCCACAGCTCACTGGGCAGGCAGGGGAGGGAGGGAAGATCCTGGTGTATAAATTTATCCTTCAGAGCGAAATATGATTTTCTTGGTCCTACACCCATGCTGGAGACCGCACACACACACACACACACACACACGTTGTCTCCTACCTGCAGGTCCTCACTGGATACACAGGGCTGGTTTTACTGCCTGGGGCTCCCGGCAGAGATAGGCAGAGGGTATCTGGCAGGTGCCTGTTCTGGGGAGCAGAGAGAATCCTCTTCTACTGCTCGGACCGTCTTCTCCTGCCCATGGAAGGTCACGGCTTTATATGCTCTCCCCTTGGTGCACGGCCGGGTGCTTATCTCTGGGGGGGTCACTGCACAAAAGCTACCCATTAACGAAGGGGGCCGAGCCTGGCTGGAGTCAGACCAAGAAGCCAGGGAAGATATTTCCTCAGGTCCAACGGGCTGTGGGGGATGAATGGTGACTTCTCCTCCTGCCCAGGGCACGTATTTCCCCTAAAGCCCATGTTGAGGGGGCAGAACAGGGTTCCTAGGACAAGGAAGTGGAAGAGGGTCCCTAAGCCCTGCCCTGGGGTGGATGGAGGACACACTCTCTGGAACTGGGTGTCAGCATTTCCCCCAAAGACCTTGCCTGGTCTGACCAGACTGTTGCCAGCACCCAGAGAGGGCTGTCACCTCCATGGCTGCTCTGGAGGTGCTGGGAGCTGCAGGCTCCAGCTGCTTCCAGCAGCAAGGGGA
>NW_008627955.1:1606-1956 GCF_000691845.1 Merops nubicus | reverse complement strand
CGGGGGGGCCCCCTGCCGCCACAGCCCTCTCCATCCTCAGGGAGTCATCCAGCAGGTCCCCATGCCCCCGGGGCTGGTGGTGGCAGGACCTTCTGGGACAGCAGAAGAGCCAGGCTCAGGTTAACGATTGCCCAGGTTTGCGTGAGAAGGCGGCTGGCTCACTTCCCCTGGCTCCTGTGTGGCAAACAGGCAGCGAGGGAGAGGAGTGGCGGGGCAGAGGGGAGGAGGTGAGCCAGAGAGATAGGAGAGGTGAAGGGGACAGTGCAGGGGCAAGGCTGGGGCAGCTCATCCTCCCAAAAGCCACAGTGTGACACCCGGCAGGAGACACGAGAGCGAGCAGGGCAGAATTT
>NW_008627955.1:0-1559 GCF_000691845.1 Merops nubicus | reverse complement strand
GAGCCAGAACTCTGGGGTTTGGCCCTAATGTCTCATTCGGTCTTTGAAAACTACAGTGGGAATTTGGCCTGGCGAAAAGCTGAGCTAATATTTAATAAAAGCTTTCAACATCAGGTCTAATCGGGCTCATTAATGGCAATGACGCCGTTCATTAACGTTTGGCAAGAACAGTTACAAAACCCTGGCTGCTAATGTTCATCCTGATAATTGCCGGGCACCTGGCAGACCTTCCAGCCCCCGGCTTCACCAGGCAATGCCTCCCAGCCGGGAAGCACCTTGGGAGTGCTTTTGTGGGGGAAAGGCTGGGCTTTAACGGCAGCAGGGCTCGTCTCACAGGCTGGATCCAGCCCCATGGGAGTACTTGGCTCCATTTCATGGAGGTAAAGGGACAAGGGGCAGCCTGACCTCTCCCCAGGCAGCATTTCAGACCTTGCACTGATGGACAGCCTCTTCTGATCCACCTTGTTCCAAAGCACTGAAGAAGCTGGGGAGGGTCCTGGGGCCACATCAGGAACTCACCTACCCCTCTTCCACCCCCCAAACCACTTCCCTGCCCCACTCTAGCCTCCTCGGTGCTTGCTGCCAAGCCCTGCGAGGGCAGGGTGCCTCTTGATGAGAACAGCATTAAGAGCTCCTGCCTTGCGTGTCAGGCAGCCTCACGCCCCAAATACATCGTCACCCAGCTCCAGGCTCCCACTCCGGCCACCGCCCTGCACCAAGCCCTCGGCTGCCCAGAGCTGGTCAGGGGGTGGCTGGAGAGCCACCACTGGTCCCTGTACCTTGGCAGGGTTTGTTAGTGAATACGTTAGCGAATATGGTCGTCCCAGGGCGTAGGTGTGCAGGGATATGTTCGAGCAAGAGGATGGTGGTGCCTGCCAGCACGTGTGTGCATGGCAGAGCCTGTATATGTGACCACAAGCAACTATATCCATGCAAAAGTGTAAATGTGCTGTGTGTTTGTCAGCAAGCAAGCTATCAGTGCATATCTAAGCAGCACAAAGCATGTTTGTGGACACGTCTGTGTTAGAACATTCATGCATGTGCTGCAGGAGAGCACAGACACTCGGCAGCTCTGCGTGTGCCCTGTGTGTGTGTGTGCAGCGGGTGTACGTACCGGTGGGGTGACTGCACACAGCTGCACGCGTGTGAGTGCAGGGGGACCAGAGGTCTGTGGCTTCATCAGGAGCTGTGGGACTGTGTGGGTCTCTGCCTGGGACTTACGGACACGTCGATGTGTCCTGCTTGCACCGTGTGTCTCATGCAGCTCCTCTCCAATCCACAGGGTAGGACAGCAGGGGGGCATCAGCACGGCGTGTCCCCCGAGGATGGGCAGCCTTGTCTGGGACCCTCGGAGCACCCTGGGACCCCAGAGGGGGCATTGGCGGTGGCACCGCTAGGACCCCCCATTTGCATGGTGGGAAACCATCCTCTTCCTCACTCCTTGTGACTGTGACATCTGCATCCTACCAAGGGGGACACAAGTGGCAGGGGCGGCTGCTGGCCGCTTGCAGGTGGTGGCAGGGTCCCGCGTTGGAGGCGATGCAGCCCCGTTACCCCCG
>NW_008627954.1:2131-21175 GCF_000691845.1 Merops nubicus | reverse complement strand
GCCGCGTCCTGCCCGCCCGGCCGGGTCGGGGGGACCAAAATGGAGGGGCGCCGAGGCGCTTTGTCTTCCCGGGGCTCGCCTGCGCCCCGGGCAGTTCAGCCCGTCAGCCCCAACTTTTCCCACAGCGCTTATGTTCCCGAGCCGTTCCTACCCCCTGATCCCCTCCACGCTCCCGGTGCAGTGTTGGGACCAGCCGTCTGTCCTGTTTCCCCTCCCCATGAGCTCTAAGGAGATGCTTAATTCAGTATTATTTTTGTGGGGAAGTGTTTAACAAATCCTGGGGTTTTCTCTTGCTTTTCACACGCGCATGTGGGGTCTGTGCTTGGCTGTGGTAGTCGTGGGGCTCTGGAAATAAGACCTGACGTGTTTAAAGAGTCTGCTGAGGCAGCTTTTCAGAAAGTCGGCACGGGACTTGCATGTTTTTCGGCATATCGTGGTGTGGTTTGGTTTGCTGCTTGTGTTAATGCTACCATGGGACTTTGGCTCTTAATTTGTAACATACGGTGGCTTCTTAAGCGTGAAGAGAGGGGTTGGGTTTTGGAGTTTCAGTCTGTGGAGGGGCTTATTGTCTCGCCTGGATAGTGCTTGGGGTTGAAAAGAGTCACGTAGGAGTTCCTAAATCAAGGGGGAAAACCTAGAAGCTGCAGAGGACAGCGTCAGCATTATCCCTTCGATTTGGGGGATCTGCACTGGACTAGAATTGCCCTGATTTAGGGCAAAAGCCTGAGAAGTATCCGGTGACAGATTTTCTTCCAGGCATCAAGGAAAATCGTAATTATTCAGAGAAGGAAACTAGCCTGATCCAGCCTCATTTCACGTCTGGCAGGGCAGGCATCTCGTCTGGACTCATGCTGGAAGAGCTTGGTCAGGGATTTAACTTTTTTCCATTTGGCACAGAGTCATCTGAGATGTTGCTGAGACAAATGGTGAAGAAATGTCTCTCAGCTGTATTACACCCTTCTTACAAGGTTTTGCTTGTGTAATTTGGCTTGACTTGGATAGCAAAAGGTCAGGCAGAGAAACAATAGTGCTGCCCTAGAAATTATTTGTAGTTCAAAATCTTACATTGTGGGATTATTGAACTAGAATAAGTAAAAGTAAATGGGACTTTTCCTCTGATCCATTTTGGAGTTTGCCTGGTACCCATTTAAACTGCCCTGGTTTAAATTATTTAGAGGCTTCCCTTCATAAGTGTGGACCAGGATTTTCCTGAAACTCTAGTTGTGTGATTTGTAGATGTCAGGTCCTGTATGTTGTATGTTTGGTGATCTAGTAATCCAGGCTCAATTTTACTGCAGGTGTTGGTTACAATTCTTACTTGATTTTCCCCTTGCGTAACTGGTGCAATTTGCTCGAAGTTTAAGTTGTTAATATCAAAAACATAGAATAAGGTAGCCTCAGAAAGAGATGGGAATGATTTCCCTGGCGTGGAGTTTCAGAAGGGAGTGAGATGTACGTCAGTCTGTTACGTTCTTACCCAGCTTATACTGGCTTTATGCGTTGGAAGGAGATGAGAGTTGGTAAATCAGGCTTCAGAGGGTTTACTGACAAGATCTTTTAAGAGGTGATTCGTGCAACTAAAGGTGCTACCTGAGGTTGCATCAGCTGCCAGAACTGAAATTAAATTTTTTCCCTTATTGACGTTTCAGCAGAGACTTGGGGAATCCTGTGATTCTTCCAACATTTGAAACAATTACCAATGCTAGTAACCTATGATTGTGCTTTTATTTTTGTTTCTTATTAGATGTGTGTTACATTTTTGCCAGACAGAGTAAGAATGGATTGACCTTTGTGAGAGTTGTCATTTTTATACTCCTTTTCCAGAAAAGGCAAAATGCTACTGCATTTCAGCAAACGTTGCATTTTGGATAGAGCACTAAACTGTGTGAATTACTGTGCAAATGCCATTCTCCTCGGCTGCTTAAATTTTACCTGACTCACCCTTTCTCTGAAATTAAGGTCTGGCTAGGTAGGTGACAGGACTGAACTTCCAAGGAGGAGATCTGTGTGGTATTAAATGGAGGAGAAAAAAAATAATGTAAGAATTCACATCCTATTTATATTTGGAGCAAGAAGGAAAATATTTTCAGTGCAGTTCTGGTAGGACAACTGCAGTGTTAGCTACAGAGTCTGTTGTGCCTGTGCCAGAGCTCTGTTCTAAGTGATACTCTTTTCAGACAAGGTTGTGCATGGATTAAAATCGTGCTCAAGCATGAAAACACTGCAAAATCTGTTTTAATAATCAGCTTACTCACAAACTGAGTTGCCCAAATCCTTGTGCAAGCTTTAATTTTTAGAGTGTTTTGGTATTTCATTCCAGTTGTCCTGAAACTAGAGTAGGTTTTGTAACAGTTAACAAGTATGGCAGGGTGTATTACCCCTTACTTTTTAAAAATAACAAACCAAAGGAGACAGTTAATGAAGCATTTAAAATCAAGGAGAAAATACAGTTAAGCAGGTATTTGTGGTTTATAACATGCCTTAGCATTGCACTGTTGGAAGACACCAGGAGAGCTGTGCCAGTAGTGCATCTAGTCTAAGTTGAGGTAAAGTGAAGTGCTTAAAGGGTGAATAATATTCTTCCTTCTGTTCTTAATATAAGGCATTGATAATATATTGGGGAGGGGGGGTTACTTTCTGTCCTGAATTTGCTGATCAAATAGCATTTTTCCTACTCTTCTCCCAAATAGTTTATATTTGCCTACCCCCATTGGGCTAGTTGGCTGAAATTATTAACTTGTTTTTTTTAAAGGGCCTGGAAGTATGTATTTAGTTTCTGATTCTAAGGTAAATATTTGAAGAGTCTTTCTTGCTCCAAATGCTGATAGTACACAGCCATTTGGTACTGAAATGTCGTAAGTCCCATTGTTAGGTAGCATTGTTCTCAACCCTGGAAAGCTGTTCAGTGAAAACATTGAACATTCAGATTGTGTTCTGTAATTGAATTTTTATTTGCTAGCTTCTTTACTACTGATGGTTGTGTTCTGCCTGGAACAATTTCATGAGTACAGGTTGTCTAATTTTGTCATTTATAGTAACTGTACTAACAAGCTTCACGGGAATAAGGTTTTTGAAGTACAGTAAATACAGTATCCTGCCCAGAGTATTGAAATGTTTCCTAAGTGTCCTTGATTGTGGATAAAGGCTCAAATATTTCTGGAACTCGCTCACTTCACTGAGAAATAAAAAGGGGCGAACAGGAGAGCGAATTACTGTCCTTCTAGGAGGAGGGTTGTAGGCACTGAGTAACTTCATGGTTCTGGCTGTGTGTGCCTTAAGTCACAACTGCCAGTAGACAAGGCGATGCTAGAAAAGCTCCCTGGAAGATAAAAATCCAGTGGCATCTGTTTAGTCATGGAAAGGGTTCCAGGAAATGGCAGAGTTCCTGCTGGGCTCCATGTAAAGAATGAGTGACAAATCCCAGCATTCTCTTGAGTGTGAGCATGGCTTCCTTTCTGTGCCAGGTCAGATGGCTTTCCTGTCACTTGAGCCCCTCACCCGCTTCCTCCATCCAGTGTGTTGGCAGCTTTTCACAGAGAAGTAGGGTCTGGTTTGAAAATGGAGTTCATAGTAGCATAGCTACCAACCAAGATTCAACTCTACTAGTCTTACCGTGCTAACTATAAATAACAGGGTAAAATATCACAATTCCAACATAAATAAGTGGAAACCAAGTTGAAATATGCTTCTGAAATTCTTTTCTGGGCTGCAGCCTCTGCAAATGCTATTAAGGGAAAACTAAGTCATGAATGGAGGCTACTTTGGATAAAGCCATGTGAGGCTAGAATGGTGGTAGCCATTCTGAAAGCTGAAATACTGGTTATTGCACTAAAATCAGCAAAAAGACTCTAAATCCTCAAACTTTGCTGTTTATACACCCACAGATTTCTATTCTTGGTAAAGCCTGTTGTATAGCTGTCAAGGAGATATTCTCTCTAATTTGCTTTAAATGGGGAAGGAGGATCATCCAGTTATTAAAAATAGTTGAGCCAAAGAGTATGGATAAAGTTTTGCTGACAGCAGCAAAGACTCTTTCTTACAAATGCGGCTCTCTGGATTTTTTTTCTTTTAAGGACAGTGTTGGTTGGGGCTGAAGGGCTGGTTGTTGTTTGGCTGTGTATACTGTGATTGGTGTCTGTCTGATTTTCACAGATGTCATCTGAAATGTGGTCAGATTTCACTTGTTGATGAGCTGAGATGCTGTGATAGTTTCTAACAGATAAGCAGTGCTTTTTAACCTCAAACTGTCTAATTTTCCATAGTTGTATAGGTCAATGTTGTTTCCTGCTGTGTTGCAGCAGTGTAATAACCATAGAATTGTTCAGTTGGAGAAGACTTTTAAGATCATTTTGTCCAGCTGTTAACCTAACTCTACCAAGTCCACTGCTGATGGGAAATTGGAGCTCTGTGTTTGGGAGACAAGGATTAGATTCCTGCTATTGCTCAACTAAGTTAAATTTTTTAATGTTTGTTGTCCAGTTAGTGAAGTGGAGGAATTTGTCATCCCTGGATTTCAGTAAGGCATTTGATACCCTTTCCCCCAGCATTCTGCTGGAGAAGGTGGCAGCTCATGGCCTAGACAGGTGGACTCTTGGCTGGGTTAAAACTGGCTGGATGGCTGAGCCCAGAGAGTTGTGGGGAATGGAGTTAAATCCTGTTGGCGTCCAGTCACAAGCGGTGTCCCTCAGGGCTCAGGTTTGGGAGCAGTCTTGTTTGAGATCTTTATCAATGACCTGGATGAGGGGATTGAATGCACCCTCAGTGACTTTGCAGATGACACAAAATTAAGTGGGAGTGTGGATATGCTGGAGGGTAGGAAGTCTATGCAGAGAGGTCTGGACAGGCTGGGGCAATGGGCTGAGGTCAGTTGGATGAGGTTTAACAAGGCCAAGTGCTGGGTCCTGCACTTGGGTCACAACAACCTCAGGCAAGGCTCCAGGCGTGGGGAGGACTGGCTGGAAACTGCCTGGCAGAAAAGGCCCTGGGGGTGTTGGTGGCCAGGCTGACTGACCATGAGCCAGCCTGTGCCCAGGTGGCTGAGAAGGCTGATGGCATCCTGGCCTGGATCAGAAATGGTGTGAGCAGCAGGAGCAGGGAGGTGATGGAGCCCCTGGACTCGGCACTCATGAGACCTCACCTTGAGTCCTGTGTCCAGGTTTGAGCACCACAATACAGGAAGGACATTGAGGTGCTGGAGCGGGTCCAGAGAAGGGCAACGAGGGTGGTGATGGGGCTGGAAAACATGGCTTATGGAGCCCAACTGAGGGAACTGGGGTGGTTTAGTTTGGAGAAGACTGAGAGGAGACCTTACTTCTCTCTACAACTACCTAGAAGGAGGTTGTAGTGAGGCTGGTGTTGGTCCCTTCTCCCAAATTACTGATAGGATATGGGGAAATGGCCTCAAGTTGCACCAGGGAAGATTTCAATTAGATATTAAGAAGACTTTCATCACTTAAGAAACAAGACAAGTGATAGGACAAGAGGAAATGGTCTCAACTTTCATGAGGGGAGGTTTAGGTTGGCTATTAGGAAAAAAGTCTTCACTGAAAAGATTGTCAAGCATTGGCACAGGCTGCCCAGGGAGGCGATGGAGTCACCATCCCTGGAGAGGTTCAAAAAACGAGTAGATGCAGCACTTGAAGCAGTGGTCTAGTGGTTAGGGAAGTGTTAGAAAGAAGGTTGGACTTGATGGTCCTAGAGGTCCTTTCCAGCCATAGTGATTCTGTGATTCTATGAGTATTTGTGATCGGTGTGAGTATCTGCTGCTGGGAAGCTCTCTCCAGTGCCTAAGTACGTTACAAGATGAAAATTTTGTGGTTGTGCAGAATCTTGTGTTTGATACTGCTGCTGTGAACTTCTGTCATACTAAAAAACAGACTAGAACTCTTTCCTTTCAGAAGCTTGGGCACTGAGGAGCTGCTTTTCAGTTTCAGTTGTGAATTTGAAATTATCTGATCAAAGGTGGTAGTGCCTGCAGTAAAGGATAAACCTTTTTTACATCAACCACTTTCAAGTTATTTATTCCTTTTGTGCCTGTGTTGTGAAACTGTCATTGGGAACTGCTAAAAACAAGATTAAAAACAACCTGCAGTATTTTTGGAAATGTCTCTAGGATTGCAGACATCTTAACGTAAAATACGGTAAAGCTGAGAGACTGGTTTAATAAGGCAGAAAATGAACTGACCTGCTGATAGACGGTTTTCTTTGAAACATTTTATGCACAAAACTTGATTCTAGCACTTCTGTTGACAGCATTTCAACTGCTTTTAATGTACTACTGAAGGAAAACTAGATATTTGGATCACTGAAATATATACTTGAAAATTTTCTACTATTTTTTAATACTTTCTTAGCTATCTCTCCAGCTCATATTAACACAGAGTGAGGTAATAGACCCAGTTTTATAATAGCATTTGCCTTTGTTAAAGGATTGTGTGGCCACCAAACTGAAAATGGAAAGATGCTGGTCATGGGATGTGGTGGAGAGGTTCGCTGTCCTCCACTTGTGGAGTATTTTGACTGCCGGACGCTCTAGATCCCCTAATTCTTGGCGCACTTCTCCTTCACAAGGACATGTACAAAAGTTCTCCTGGATGCCGGCAGGTGCCGCTGTGCTTTGCACTAGTTCTGTGTGCTTGCACCAGAATGATGGGGCCCCTTAAGTTCTTGCTCTTGTGCCTTTCCCTTCCTCTCACCCTCTGCTGGGCTGCTCGTGTATTGCACCCACGTCTGTTCGTGATGTACTTTCAGTTTAGAGTTGCTCTCTTGTCGCTTTCCAGCAGTTTTCCTCCTTGTCTTGGAAAGCAACGTTAATTTTGGTAGTCAGAACCTGTATTCAAGTCAGTGCCTCTGCAGAGGTCACTCAGGCTTCAGGAAGGGATCTTTTTGGTAGTCTTCTCCATCCAGTGAAGAGCTTGTTTGTCCAAAGCTTCTCATACTTGTGCAGTGGAGAAGATTTTATGTGTTAAGACTGCCTGGATTGGACATGGAAATTCATGCTCCCAAAAAATGATGTTTAAGAACAGGAGCATCTCTGCCTGAAAGAGGATGGGAATATATTACTGTGTGGAAATAGTGCAGCAATATGAGCTGACATAAATAAAATATTATTTGAAATGGGCTGACTTTTTTCCTCAGCTGATTAATCTTTAGCTTGTTCTGCTGTCAGTTCCAGGCTGTCATTTGTGGAAGGTTGTTTTATTATGCACTGAAAGAACAAGTGTGCATGTACAGTACTATTGAACTGCTCTTCTGACTTCATGACCAAGCTGCCAATTAGTATTGTACTGTCTGATCGTTACAAGCCGTCTTGTTTCGGTCCAATGCAGAGAAAAGACACTACAGACACAACATATTTTTCATAGTACTTTATTTTTGCCTTTCTTAGTGAGACTAAGTGACTTGAAGACTCTGAGAAGCCTTTTAAAAAGTCATTCAGGCTGAACATCCTGCGTTTCCTTGCCAGCTCTTGCGTTGCGGATGAGAAAAACCTTGCACTAAAAATGCAGATTTCTCAGGCCAACATGCACTTCTGCATATTTGATTCTTCTGAAGCCAAAAATATATTTTTTTTTTCAGCTTTTCAGGATATATAGGTCAACAGTAGAAGAAATTTAACGTGTTCATTTCTTCTGTGCAGATTCAGCGTTGGGCTAAAGTGCTCCAAATGTTGGCAGGCAGTGTGCTGCAGTTGCCTTTCTTAGTGAGACTAAGTGACTTGAAGACTCTGAGAAGCCTTTTAAAAAGTCATTCAGGCTGAACATCCTGCGTTTCCTTGCCAGCTCTTGCGTTGCGGATGAGAAAAACCTTGCACTAAAAATGCAGATTTCTCAGGCCAACATGCACTTCTGCATATTTGATTCTTCTGAAGCCAAAAATATTTTTTTTTCCCAGCTTTTCAGGATATATAGATCAACAGTAGAAGAAATTTAACATGTTCATTTCTTCTGTGCAGATTCAGCATTGGGCTAACGTGCTCCAAATGTTGGCAGGCAGCGTGCTGCAGAACTGCATCAGTCTTGTTCTTTCTGCCTCCTGGTAGCTGGGCTAGTGAGTTTGTGACCTGCAACAATGCATCATTGTTTCTTGTCAAGGTTTTCTGCACGCATGTGGCTGAAACTGCTTCAGAGTTACACTGGTACAATGAATATACATAGGAGAGATGTAGGAAATCTGCATCTGAAACAGTTTTCAGGTTTTCATTTAGTCTTCATCAAAAATGAATGCATATGTTTTATGCGTGAGCTTTAGTGACTCAGTGTGTTAACATGCTCTGTATATTTTATACTTTTTAATTTATGGATATGAGATACAGGGTTTGGTTTTTAGCAATTTCCAAAAAGACCAAATAATGGAAAGTTAGATTTTTCTGGCTTCTCAGAGGACTAAATTCAAGTGTATTTTATTATCTCAAAAACAAAGGCGAATAGTAAAATTTAACGGTAGGGGAAAATTTAACATTTCTAATTCAGTCAGCTGATAACCTTATTCTATGAATCTGTTCTTTATTGCTGCTGGATATTTGACATTTTGAGTAACTTGCTTATTGCTCAGAAGTGTTTGGAAAATTACTGTATGGATGAAAAAATTACTGTGTTGGATTGAAAGCCTCATGCGTGATAAACTGCTGTGACAAAGATGTAACTTTCATTTATATGCTTCATTACTTTGAATATTTTAATGGAAGACATGAAGCTTAGTGGTAATTCCAGTGTTCCCATGTAATGTCAGTGTTGAGTGATAATTTACAGGCAGTGGAGGATAAAAGAGCATGTATTGCTTGAAAGATAAAACTATTAAAGCCATGGCTTTTGACCTACAGTTAATGTCACTGTCAGTATAGATTGCAATTTGAACTAAAGTTTAATTTTAAAGCTTGCTTGAGGAAAGGTGGTGTAGTTTAGGGTGTTGTCAGTGATTCAGTAGGGCAGCCATCACCATGACTAGAGTCTCTGGGAGTTAGTGTGCAGGGTAGAATTGTTTTGGTAGTTATCCTGTGAGTGCTGGTAGAGGTTGTATCAGATGGTGCTTGATTTCGTGGGTGGGTATTACATGGTCATCATTTTATTCTTGGCCTAGATCAGGTGCATGCTGACTGAACTGTGCTTCCTACCCTTGATCCGAGGCTTGCACAGAAGTGGGAGGCTTTGTGCTAATGGGTAATTGTAATCTGCTGGGAACAACTGGCTTTGCTCTCACTTTTCCTGGAACATGCTCCCTGCCACCCCCTGGCCTTTCCTGCTGTTGTTCTCACTTCTTGGTTTAATCTGGTGCAAGGCCCACAGTGACAGAACAGAGATTAGAGACATCTGCAGCTTCTATTTTTCTCACTCTGAGGTTAAACAATATCAAGGGAGTTAGACTGAAATGGGACCTAAACCTTATTTGGGAATTTGGGATATTGCATGTGTTCTTGTATTTGAAAGAATTCAGGGTGTGTTGCCTTTTCTCCAGCTAAAGACCAAGGCATTTGGCATAGATCCTTCAGTCTTGCTGCCGTACAGGCTGTACACAGGAAGTCCCCTAACTAGGCAACAGTACCAGTGCAGTGGTTTTGTTTTTGGAGATGTTGTCAGAGTATTTCCAGGCATCTCAGCCTGAGGTTCTGAGGTCGGTTGGCTTTGATGCAGCTAAACCCAATGGGTTATGTTGTAAAGATGACTGCTCTTAGTCCATAATCTTGCTGGAATTTGCTGCAGGTTTGGGGGTGTTTTTTTTGCTTCAGCCTTACCAGTGCTCTGTTGTCACTGGTTTTGACACCAAATAAAATGAAAGCTTCACTAAGAATGGAATAATTACAATTTTATTTAGTCTTATCCTAACCCTGATAAAATGCTGTTACATGCAATTTCGCCGTAGTTACAGTATTGCTGCCATGGAAATGTCCTTTGTATTTCTGAGCAACAGAAAGGGGCCAGGGGTGATAGATAAACAGGGCAAGATGTGCTGTGGAAGCTTGTCAGGCCAAGCTGGTGTCCTTGTCTGGACTGGGAGGGAAGGCTCTTGTGGGTATTGGAGGGAACCAGCCATTGTGAATTGTTGCACTGGGGGAGAGTGAAGCAGTGAGGGGGTGGAGTGTGAATTGGGGGGGAGTCTGAGAGACAGCTCTTCTATTACCTTGTCTTTTACTGCTCTTCTGTCATGATCCAAAAAGATTTCCTTATGTATAGGTCTGACCTTCTGATGGCACTCTGCTTTTCTCCCATGATTGCTGACTGCAGTGTAGAGCAGCTGTGGGTGCTGGGGTCTTTGGGGACTGTCTTGGGCAAGGTTACAGGATAACTTAGGGAAACTTGCATATATAGGCTGCAGTGGTGATGATTAGATGGGAGACTTCCTTTTCTCAAGCTCAGACAGCATTCCAGAGAACAACTGTATAACTGCTTCATTGGATGCTATTTAAAATGTGACATTTATCCAGGGAAGTGTTGAGCTGTGAATTCTGTTAAATGACAGTAAGATACAACGGAACAGAACATGCTACCCTTTCTGTGCTAGCACAGCAGTACAGTTTCACCTTATCAGACTGACATTACCCTGTTATCTTCCCATTCTGTATCACAGTGGCATTTAGTCAGGCTCTTAAAATAACACGAGGGGTATTGTTGATGTTGATAACTGACTTCTGACTCCTTCCAACAGTGCGGGGATCAAAACCAGGCAAAAATGTTCAACTTCAAGAGAATGAAATTAGAGGATTGTGCTTGAAATCCAGAGAAATCTTTCTGAGTCAGCCTATTCTGCTAGAACTTGAAGCTCCACTGAAAATCTGTGGTGAGTACCATGATTTTGATTTGGTGCTGGGAGCGAGGGTGTGGGGAAAATGCAGAGCTTAAGCAGAGAACAAATGCCAGATGCTACTTTTGCTAACAGGGGAAGTAAGAAATGATTGTAGCAAAAGGGAAAATAAAACCCTGCTGGATGCCTAAGGTGGAGGGGTGTAGAGGACATAACAAACATGGGAGTTGGAATAGAGACCAGAATAATCCAAACCCAAAAATTAACTGGTCTAGTTTCACCAGGTCTTTTGGGGAAGTTTTGGAAAGGAGGTTCTGTCATTGAAATAATGTTTGGCCCAGGCATAACTGAAGGAGGGGAAACAAAGGAGAACTGCAGTAGTTTGCTGCAGCTGCTATTCAGAGTTGAGTAGTTTGACAATATTTTAAAATGCTGCTGGAAACAAATTTTTATTCTGTTTGTTGGAATTTCTAGGTTGGTTTTGCCATACTTGTACACAGTGGTGCTTGTTTTGCACACACATACATGTCTGGTCGTGCTAATAGAATGAAGAATGCTGAAATAAAAGCCTCAATAAATGCACTTTTAAAAGCTGCCAGCAAGCAGCATTTTTATCCTGCTCTAACACTGAGAAAGTAGCTTGTTCAATATTTATGACATTGGTAGTTATAAAATCATGATTTAGCATTCTGCTTGTCAGAAATAAAGCTGTGGTGTAAAGCAAAGGCAGAAATATCCATCCCAGTTCCAGTGCAGCCTCACTGCTAGAAGTTGCATTACCAAGTGGTTGGAGAAGATGGTACAAAGGAGGAGAGCACATTCCAGGTGGTCAGTTTTCCATCAATATCACTAATGCTGTGTGGAAAAACCACGAGTGAGGTAAAAGTTCTGACCTCACAGCTACCAGTCCAGTAAAGTATTTAAGTGGATGTTTGATGTTGAACACAAAGTTGGTTTCTTGGAATCTTGATTTTGTTCCACATGTGTGTGAATATTGAGTAGCTGTGTGCTTTGTGCAGTTAACCATTGCATTACACAGATGTCAAACTTCAGAATCTTGTAATTTTATGTGCATTAAGCTAAACTGTAATTAAGTATGTTGTAGGCAATACCTAACTGCAGGCTTTTTTCTATTTGAAGCATGATTCATCTATTCTTTCTCCAGAATCAATTCAGGAATGTAGCAGAGGGTCCCCAATGTCATTTCTGAATGCTCTTTGCAGGTGACATCCATGGACAGTACTATGACTTGCTTCGACTCTTCGAATATGGAGGGTTTCCACCAGAAAGCAACTACCTGTTCCTTGGTGACTATGTTGACAGAGGAAAACAGTCTTTAGAAACAATTTGTCTTCTATTGGCCTACAAAATTAAATACCCTGAGAATTTTTTCCTCCTCAGAGGGAACCATGAATGTGCCAGCATCAACAGAATTTATGGGTTTTATGATGAATGTAAGTAACAGACGTGTGTGTGCCTTTGGCTTGGGAGGGCATGGCAGGAGGTGCTCGTGTTGTGATGTTAGAGGGGTCTCTCCTCACTTGTAGTTCCCTTGGCGTGCTTCAGGAGGGTCCTTGGCCTGTATTAGGAAGGGAAGTGTCACCTTTCCCTCATCCTTGTGGAGCCTGAGCCTGGCAGTACAAACCCCCATGCAAGTGGGTGATGTTTTTTATTGGCTGCTCTGTTAATTAACCATTCTTATTGGTACACATTTTACAGTTCTTGAGATAAGCTTGTCTGTTCAGAGACTACTACTAGATGTGCTTTACAAAAGTTCCCCTCTATTTCTTTCATCCAAGGGATGATGACAAAGATGTAAGCTTGTGTCAAACTTGGAGAATGGGCTGCTTCTCACCGTGGTTACATTACAGGGCTTGCAGTCTACTTCAGATTAAGATCTGTACCTTTGAAATGTTAAAAGAACAACAAACTTTGCTGTTCTGGATGCAGTCCTGATCCGCTGCATGCTGCTGCTTTGGCCAAAACTGAGATTCCCTTTGTGTCAAACTTGGAGAATGGGCTGCTTCTCACCGTGGTTACATTACAGGGCTTGCAGTCTACTTCAGATTAAGATCTGTACCTTTGAAATGTTAAAAGAACAACAAACTTTGCTGTTCTGGATGCAGTCCTGATCCGCTGCATGCTGCTTTGGCCAAAACCAAGATTCCCTTTCATAAATGGGGCACAGTGAGTGTGAGCCTTTGGCATGTGTGCTTAAGCACCAGCCACGTGCTCCTGCAGTAGGTGGCTTCAGCTGCAGAAGGTGTTACTTGAGCCAGTATGTCAGCCTTTTAATGGAGAAATGTGCTGGTATCTCTTGGGCATTCTGAGCAGATGTGGTGTCACTGTGTGGTTTTTGGAGACTGGACGTAGAGCTCACCCTAACACTACACAGTTCTGCTGTGGAGCAGGAGTGCACCTTCATGTGTCAAAGGATGCACCTTAATAAACCCAGATAACGTAGAGGAGTTTGAACTGTTAAATTAATGGTGTGCTGAAGCGTCCTCCCAACTTGTGTTGGGAGACATACTTGTCTTGTAGCTCCCAAGATGTACTCTCCATGTCTTGTTCTCCTTCAGAAGGAGACAAAGATGTCTGGTATTTCAGAGCTGACTCCTCCGAGATTAATCACGGGCTTAGTCATATGTCGCAAATGTGTTCAGGGTTCGTGTCAGCTGGAAGAGTCCCTTTGAAAGTAAAACTGCAGCAGTTTCAGTTTTCAGTCCTGTTTCTGGGCCTAGAGAGACTTCAGGTGGTAAAGCACCAGCAGAAGTTTAAAGAAAATCTGCTTTCCAAGAACTGCAGTCTTGCCCTGAAGAAAACAGCAAATGACAATTTTCTGTAACTAATCAAATTCTGCAAGGGATAATTTTTGAAAGCAAAGTTGGGACTGGAGAGACTTGTGCTATTCTCAGAGCACCAGAGCCCTTTGCAGCTTTCTTCTGAGCAGTAAAGTATCTCAGCAGCTTTTGGAGAAGATAAACTGTGTATAGGCTTTAATGCTTGTGCTTTCCAAATCTTGTAAACTTAAGGAGCTGTGTTAGGTTGGTTGTAGTTGTGCTAGAAAAGCATATTGACTGTTTTTTCCTCCCAAATGTCTTCTAGGTAAGAGAAGATATAACATCAAGCTGTGGAAAACCTTCACAGACTGTTTTAACTGCTTACCAATTGCAGCCATTGTGGATGAGAAGATATTCTGCTGTCATGGGGGTAAGTGATGGCTCCTTAGCTGAGGTTCCTAAGCTGTAATGCTCTAGTGTCCAGCATGGCAATTTCATGGCTGTGTTGCTGAAGTTTCAAAACTTCAGGGATTTTTCTGTGCCTCAGTTCACGTACTGAGGTGGGGTTGAGCTTGATTAGTGTTGGTTCTGTGAATCATTGAGCTGGTAGCTTAGTGAGGTCTCATTGATCTGGTTTTCCTTCTACTCCAAAAGGCTTACTTGATAGCCTCTCCTTAGGAGTGAAGAATCCTTGTAGGTTTTTTTAGACTTCCATGAGTTAGGAATTTCATGCATGTTCTGAAAACACAGAAGCATAGAATGGTTTGGGTTGGAAGGCACCATTGCAGGTTGCTCAGTAGAATCCCCCCACTGCAGGGTAGGGTGGCTTCCACCAAATGAAGCTGCTCAGAGCCTTGCCCAGGCTGGTGGGTTTGGAATTTTGCTGGTAGGAACTGGCTCTATGCAGTGGGTTACCTGCTCGTGCAGCTTTTCAAAGTAATACAGCACATATCACACCTTAAATGCTTTATCACGTTTACTTGCAAGCAATTACAGTTGCCCAGGGAGACATATCAGTGAAAAATGGTATGAGGTCTGTTTGATATTGCAGTTCATCTCCCCAGGCCTGATCAATACAATAAACATAGCCTGTGATTTCTGGTGTTAATGCCTTTTCTACTTAACAGCATTTTCAACAGACACTTGCTGAATGTTACAGCGAGATTATTGTAATCCTGTAAAACGTGGCAATGGCTTTGCTTATCTTGCTTTCCCTAAGTCTTCTGGAAAGTGACTTGTCTCCTCCTGTTACAAAAGCTTTAAAACAAATGCTGGATTAAAAAAAAATGTCAGTTAGCATTGCTGTTGGACTACACAGACTGGCAGTGGTGACTCGGGTGGAATGCACATGATTTTTGTCTTGAGTTCAGGCCTGAGTCCTGTAGAGCACAGCTGGACTGAAGTGTGAACTGTCTCCACTCTGCACAGGCTTGTCACCAGACCTGCAGTCGATGGAGCAGATCAGGCGAATCATGCGCCCCACGGATGTACCAGATCAAGGTCTGCTCTGTGACCTCCTGTGGTCTGACCCTGACAAGGATGTCCTGGGCTGGGGTGAAAACGACAGAGGAGTGTCCTTCACGTTTGGTGCTGAAGTGGTTGCTAAGTTTCTCCATAAACATGATTTGGATCTCATATGTAGAGCTCATCAGGTATTTCAATTTTGTCCATTAAATCACAGAACAGCTTGGGTTCAGAGGGGCCTGAGGTGGTCACCTGGTCCTGCCCCACACACTCAGCACAGGATGAGCTGGTGGTGTAAGCTGCACTTGCTGAGGATGCTGTCCAGCCTCCTTCTGAATATCTGTGAGGGTTGAGATCCCACCATTTAAGAACAACTTGTCCAGTGTTTAACAACTCTTGTAATAAGCATGTTTTTTTCCTTAGTACATATAAACTGTCACACTGATTCCTGATTCCAACAAGCTTGTCTTGAACCTGGTGGAATCCTGGTTTCCTCTGTGCTGAACTGGATCCTGCAGTGGTCTTCCTGTTCTGGTGTAGAAGTCTGGAACTCGTGCTCCTCGGATGCAGCCAGTTTTTCAGCTGCTGGGTCTGTTAAAGCTGCTTTGCACCTTGGCAGGAAGAAGTTGTCCCATCTGATATTTCTGCTCTTCTCTTTAAAGGTTGTTGAAGATGGATACGAGTTTTTTGCAAAAAGGCAGTTGGTAACTCTCTTCTCTGCCCCAAATTACTGTGGAGAATTTGATAAC
Organism: Merops nubicus; assembly: GCF_000691845.1. Classification (NCBI taxonomy): domain Eukaryota; kingdom Metazoa; phylum Chordata; class Aves; order Coraciiformes; family Meropidae; genus Merops; species Merops nubicus. Next base: position 5,445 of record NW_008627954.1, on the reverse strand, counting down.
GCGGGTGCCATGATGAGTGTGGATGAGACTCTAATGTGCTCTTTTCAGGTACAGTGTCTGAAGATTTTACCTCCTAGTCTGGTCACACTTCAAATTTGCTCTGTTTTGAAAGGGTACCTTACAGTTACAAAACCAGAATGCTTGTTTCAGGTAGATCTTTGCAGGTAGCAAATGGAGACAGGGCTGTGTTTGCTCTTGGGTGTTCAAAAGCATGGGAGGAACTGAGCTGTTGTGCCCTGGAATTCAGTTGTCCAGGCAGCACTTTTGGCTGTTCACCAGCTTGCCAGCCAGCCACACAAGCCCTGTCCTAGCTCCAAGCAGGAACCACGCTGGTTTCCTGGCATGTTCATGACCTGTCCGGGTGACCTGTCTAATGCCTTTACCACAGAATTGCTTGCCAATGAAGCCAGGACTTCTTGCTAAATGACCAAACTATCTTTTCAGATTTTGAAACCTGCAGAGAAGAAGAAGCCCAATTCCAGCAGACCTGTAACACCTCCCAGGGGTATGATCACAAAACAAGCCAAGAAATAGTCACCCTGGCGCCGCCTTGATGGGACTTGTATTATAGTCTGTAACCTCCATTTTTAAACCTGTCGTGTACTGTTCAGCTTGCTCAAAATAGATAAACGTGTTTGTGGTTTTCCTTTTGATTGAATGAATGGCATTTGCTGGTTGTAACAGCGAATGAAAGACTTTCCTCCCTCCCAGGAAGAGAGCTGGAAAGTCCCCCTCCGTCGGTGTCCCAGCCGTACCCTGACACATCTCACCCTCTCTGGGGAACCGTACAGCCTCGTGGCCTGTACCAGGAGTAGTGTCTGCTTGTTTTCTTCTTTAGGATCTAAAGAGGGCACTCGTGTGCTGTGAGTAGGGGTTTGTTCCTGTGGGAAATGACATACTGTTTATACAAACCACTGTGAACTTTTTTTACGTTCAATTGTTTTAAAGGGATCGCTTTTCTTTTAATGTCTCCTGTACACATTAGTTTTATTGCTGTTGACCTTAGAAACAACCTCCCGCCCTGCCAGCCTCACCGGGATGATGTATATTTAATTCAGACACCCTCCCCTCTCCCTAGACTTCCACTGACGATTAAAGCCATTATTTTAAGTGTTTGTGTCTCTTTCCTGAAGCCAAAGTTCGCTTAGAAACCTGGCACAGGACCCGTGTGTGGTGCTGGAGTGTCCCACTGGGTGCTGGGGGCAGCACTGCCCTGGTGCTCTCCTGGGCACCCTGGTGCCTGGTGTGGGTCCCACCCGGCCCCCGTGGGACAGCTGGAAGGGGCAGGAATGGTTCTGGATCTGCCCGAAGGGTTTTGTGCATTTTAGCCTAAAGACTTTGTTCTACAAAAACTAGAAGCTAGCTTGGTAAGCTGACCCAGGGTGTTGGTCTCCATCGCCGGTTTATATAAATCTCTCACAGAATTGTGTTTTTTAAACTGTTTAATCTTTTTTGAACGGATGACAGTGTACAATACCATGTAGTGAAAATCACTTATTAAATGAAGAAATTGGTAAATCCTCTCTGTGTCAGTTTATCACAACATACACACCACTGCTCTCAAAGAACCTGACCTAGACAAATAAATTGTTCTGGAAACCCACGGTTTGTGGTTTGGATTTGTCTAAGTGACAGGTGCTGTTTCTAAGCAGGAGTTGCTGGGTCCTGATCCAGTTCTGGAGCTTTAATTGTTGAGGGAGACAATTCTGCCCCTCAGTTCTCCAGAGCGCCCAACACAAGGACATGGGGCTGTTGGAGCAGGGACAGAGGAGGCCACAAAGATGGAACACTGCTCTGGGGAGAAGGCTCTAGGCAGGCTCTATTGTAGCCTAGGAGAAAGCTGGGGAGGGAATTTTTACAAGGGCTTGCAGAGCTAGGACAAGGGGCTTCAAAATGGAAGAGGGGAGATTGAGGTTGGATGTAAGAAGCTCTTCATGGTGAGGGTGGTGACAGGTTGCTCAGGGAACTGTGGATGCTCCATCACTGGAGCTGTTCAAGACCAGCTTGGATGGGGCTTTGAGCAACCTGCTCTAGTGGGAGGTGTCCCTGCCCATGGCAGGGGGGTGGGAACAAGTTGGTCTTTGATATCCCAACCTAAACCATTCTGTGGTTATACTGCCATTCAGTGCACACCCCATTGAGCTGGGGGTGTGGGCAAGGAGCCCTGTGGGGTCACAAGGCAGAAGCTGCTCCAGAAGGGCTGCAGTGAGGAGCTCCTGGTGCTGGGTGGAGGTGGGTTATGAGGGAGTTTCATTCGGGTAACCCACTGGCTCTCTTCTGGGTGAGTTTCCCCCTCCAAGTGCATGGAGCTTTTCTGCTTGGAATGCATCTTCTGGGTAGTCCCCAGCCATGATTTGGGATTTTAATGTATCTCTCTGCCAAGTCAAGAGCCATTTTCCTTCTCTGAAGACTCCCCTCCAAGTGCATGGAGCTTTTCTGCCTGGAATGCATCTTCTGGGCAGTCCCCAGCCATGATTTGGGCTTTCAATGTGTTTCTCTGCCAAGTCAAAGAGCCATTTTCCTACTCTGAAGACCTCTTCCCTCTAAAGCTCATTAACCAAACCCCCTCTTGGTAACTTTTGATGAGCTCATTAGATGAGGTGTCAGAGATTGCTTGTGAAAGGCTTTCTCACAAACTAACTTTCCCCTTTTTGATCACATGGTTTTCTTTAGCTCTGATTTTTCTCCCTCATAAAACAGTCACCTGCATGTCTGATACTGATCCAGTGCATGACAGAGCACACGTAGAAATGGTTCTTGCTTGTCTGCTGTCTAGAGGAGCCCATGAGCCCGCGCCCCCACCTCCCAGACATCTCACCTCTCACGCCTTTTTCCTCCGTGACTTGTTTTCCTCTCCCCAGAGGTGGTTCTGGTGACACACACACCTATTCTGGGCTGCCTGTTCTGCTCGGCTGCACCCCCGGGGGGGTTCACATGCCCTGGGCTGCTCAGCTGCCGGGTGAGGGAGGTGGAGGGGAGGGGAGGCTCCTGCTCCAGCGCAGAGCCCGGGAGGGAAGAAGAGCTGCTGATCTTACCAAGGGTTGTGTTTAAAAGCGCAGAGGTGTTTTATGCCCATTGCGTGGGGTTGGGGTTTTCAATCAGTGGAAGGACAGAAGGAGCAGCAGCTGCCTGTTTCAGTTTTCCATAACTGTACTTGTAGAACATTCAAAGGCAATGAAGCTGGGGAGGGGTCTAGAGCACAAGTCTGATGAGAAGTGGCTGAGGGAGCTGGGGGTGCTGAGCCTGGAGCAAAGGAGGCTCAGGGGAGACCTTCTGGCTCTGCACAGCTCCTGACAGGAGCCTGGAGCCGGGGG
>NW_008627954.1:0-2038 GCF_000691845.1 Merops nubicus | reverse complement strand
CCAGGGCTGTGCCAGGCTGCCCAGGGCAGTGGTGGAGTCCCCACCCCTGGAGGGGTTTCCAAGCCGTGGAGATGTGATGTGAGGGACACGGGGCAGTGGGGACCTTGATGGTTCTGTGAGGTGCTCAGGGTGGGCTGGGCTGCACTGTAGGTCCCCGGGGTGCCACGTCAAGTAGTTCTTCTTAAGAGTTGTGGCTTGCAAAGCAGACACCAAGCACGCTCTCCTCAGTCCCTGAGGTCGAGCTCTTTCCAAGCAGTCACATTTTTGACCCTTCCAGCTTCTGTTGAAAAGAGGAGCTTGAGCCTCAGGGCTTCCAGTGTTTTCATGGGCGTTTGTGTTTAAGTTGAAAAAGCTCTTTTTCTGTGAAGGTACAATCCAAGCCCTTCTCCTTTGATATGGCCACCCTCTGTCCCTGGCCACCCTCTGTCCCTGGTCCCCTCTGACACTGGGTGACTGGCACCAACCCCCAGCAGCATCAGTCCTCAATGCTGGGGGCCAGCTCTGCCCCGAGGCTGGTCCAGGTGTCCCACCCTGGGGGCACGGCAGCCGTTGGTGGTCCCAGGGGTGGCAGTGGTGGTGCTGAGGGTGGCCCTGGGCTCTGCCCTGGTGCTTTGAGGAGTCTGTGGGCTTTACCTGCAGCTCAAGCACCTGGTCCTGGCCCTCATCATCCCAGAGCAGAGAGGTTCAGGCTGAGATTAATGGACTTGGCTTGTGGAAAAGGTGCTGTTACTGTAAACAGAAGTGTAAAAACGTGGAGTTTAACCCCTGGCTGGCAGGGAAGAGGTTAAGCTGAGGCCTTGGGGTGAGGCAGCTGAGCTCCCTCTGCTCCAGTCCTGTGACACTGGATTCACCCTTAAATCACAACGTGGGCACCAGCCTTGTCCTCACCTTGTGGCTCTGCTGGTGGCATCTCCTGCCCCATGCCCAAGGTGCCTCATGGACATGGGTAACGAGCAGCCCCTCAGAGCTCTGCCTCCACATACTGATTGTCCACATTTTAAGTTGACAATGAGCCTTCACACTTGTGATCAGCCTGGTCACTCTGCTCAGCAGCTGCACTCCTGGGCCTGGCGAGGCCGCGCTTGTCCGTGGTACAGAGAGGACTCAGCTCCTAGAGGAGCACAGCCTGGCTTCTCCTTAGCCCCTGCACTCCGGGGAGCTCTTAGATCTGCCATCTGCAGGTCCAGTCCTGAGCTGGTGCCTTCCACCAGCAGCTGATTGTGTTGGTGTTTACGGGAGTCAGCTGAGACCAAACCGCCTGAATTCGCTGGAAACTCCCAGGATAAAACCCCACCCTGCTGCTGCTCCAGGGTTCTGCCTTTGCTGTCCTGCTCCGGGGTGCTCAGCTGCCCTCTGCAAGTAGGTGGCTCGGGGTGATGGTCCTGGGTTTCAGAGCTCGGGAGGGTATTGCCTGTGCTGAGTCCTCCTCGCCCCATGGAGGAGGACAGGAATGGGCCTGTTCGCTTTGGGAGGAGGTGCTAGAGAAGTTTTATGTTCCAGGAAAAGTTCTAGACGCTCTCCAGGAGGAAATTATTTCCAAGAAACAAATGTGTTTTGGCTTTAAAAGTGAAAAAAATGGAGAGGTGTTTCTTCATTAGGGGAGAATTAGAAGCAGTTGAGGTTGGTCTCAGCTGAGGTGCAGCAGAGATGGGGCCCTGATCCTTTCTGCAGCCGAGTTTGTTCAGGGACCCCTAAAAATGAAGAGGCCTCTCATAAAGTGTGAGTTATAAACAGAGGCAGGTTAATCCAGGCCTAATTTCTAGCGTTTATGCGCCTGTAATCCTTTTGATCCCCGGACCTCCACCTACTTTGTGGGGCTAATCCGGGTCCCCACTCGGCAGCGCTGCTCTCGGCCGAGGCTCCCGGTGCTGCTTCCCGCCTGCCCGGGGTGTCCGCTCGGTCTGCCGGGCGCGGGGACGGGGCGGCTAAAACCCCAGGAGAAAAAGTTTAAAAACAACAACAAAATAAAGTTGGAACTGCATCCTGCGGGTCCTGTTCCGGCGGGACCGCCGGGGACGTGCCGCGGCGAGCCCGGGCA
>NW_008627953.1:0-11694 GCF_000691845.1 Merops nubicus | reverse complement strand
GTTCTGAGTGCTGTGATTAACTGTACTCTCCTCTGTGGCTGCAGCTTGCAAAGTGAAGGATTTTCACTATTCCTATAAAATTCCATGTGCAATATTGTATTTCTGTGTTCTTAGGCTGGACAGAGCCCTGAGGTGTCTGGAGCTGAAGACTTGCCAAAAGCATCTAAATTACAAATTCAGTGTCTCGTCGAAGTGTCATCCACTGGAGGAAATGCCAGGAGATTGCTTTTCACTTTAGGAAACATCTGAATGATTTTAACTTAGCCACTGCTGGTAGACCCATCCAAAAGTCTTGATGCTTCATTCAGCTTTTGGAGATGAATGTTGCCAAGGGTGGAGCAAGGCAGGAAGCTCTGTGTCTCTTTGGTGATTAATTAGGCACCTTCTTATATGGAACATCCCTTGTCCTGAAGCCTAAGGAGACTTGCTGCAAGATTCAGAGAGTTTCTTGTTGGAGAGATAAAAGAAACTGAGAAGCTGGTAATTTGAGGAGCTTTCAGGAGGATCATCCCATTGACAGAAGGGTAGCACAGGTCCAGGAGCTGGTTCCCTACAAGTGTGCCCAACATGGAAAGCAGTGAGCATTCAAAACCAAGTGCATCCACAGAGGAGATGGATGTGAAGGGAACACAGATGGTGCCCAAACCACAACGTGTACGACTTGATCAGGCTCCAGACCTCAAACATCCCTAATTTAAGGGTTATCCAGATACAGGTTTTTAGGTTGGCTCATTATAGAAATTAGAGACTAACTGCAGCCTTCAGATACTGGTTTGAATATTAGTGAAGACCGCAGAGTTTGGAGATATTTGGACCAAAGGTGTTAATTTTAATCCATTTTTAGAAAGGGATGATTATTGCTGGCGTAACTATTTTATTTTAAATGTTTTAATTGCTGGAGAACAAACTGTTTTATACAATTCCCACAGCAGCTGAACTATACTTTGGAAGCCAAATAAACAAGATTACCTTTTTTTTTTTAATGAAAGCAGGAAAAAGTGTATGTAGAGGAGCAGGTCATGAAATATTGAAATTATGGTCCAGTGTCAATTCACTAGGAATTCATGTAAGAATTTCATCTGAAGATCTATATTTTAGGTACAAATTTGCAGGTTTTAGTCCTCCTTTAAAGTCTATGCAGATTATTTTACTTTCATTCCAAGTCACATTATACCCAGCCAAATCTAGTGTCATTTTGCAGACATGAAAACATAGAACTCTGTTCTCTAGTTCCTTATTATAAGATTGAGTCTGTTGTTTATTGATGATGATTTTCCTTCATTTTATTGGAAGCAGCAATGGGGATGAATACGTTGCTTGAGCTATTTTCCCAGTTTATGTTGCTCCTTCAGTGTTTCTCTACTAGTCTGAAGTTAGATAAAAAACTCTGTTATCATATAACTGGAATGAATAGATGAGAAAATAGCACTAGCATCTAAACTAATCATTCAGTTAATAGGTTTTCATGTTTCTGAGTTTGGCAGTGTTCTCAGGACAGTGGAAAATTTTTATCCTCTTTTTTTCTGGTTCCAAATAATAGGATTTGTATCAATTTTATACTGAAATTTGATTAGAGCTTCAGAAAATTTCACTTCTTTATGCTAAGATGAGCCTACAATTCTAATGTTGTCAGAATGGGGAGATGAATCAGTTGAAGTACATATAAGGATGAATAATATTTGAATTACATTTTATCTTCTGCATTTTTCAGAATGTTATCTGTAAAGAGCACAGCATTTTATTTAATCTTTTGTGATAAACTGAGAAATCCAGGGAACATGCCTTGCCCAGAACACAGATGGAGTTTCCAACCCTCAGCAAGAAAGTTTCAAGTGCTAAATACTCCCATACTCTCTACAGAAATGGATGATTGTAAAAATACTCAGTCCAATAATATAGTTGGGGATGGCCAACATTGCCAGGATTTCTCTGAACATACAACAGTTATGGGGGGGAAAAAGCTTTTGTTGGCATTTCAGTTTAACAGGATTTTCATAAATCTTGTTTCTATTTCCCTAAAGGTCTGAATGGGCACCAGCTGCTGTCTCAAAGCCATGAACATTCCCCATAGATAATTCCCTTTTAAGTAAGGCAAAGCAGAAAAATACAACTATATATTAAATTCTAATATTAATGCTACTGTTTCTCCAGGAATCTCACTGAAATGACTTTAAAAGAATGAACCTCAAGGTGGGAATTTAAGGTGGGCTGTTGCTTTCCTTTTCAAAGAGGAACATGAAGAAGAGGGAAACTAAAGAAATGTAGGAATGTAAAAATCAGTGTCAGAAATAGAGATAGCAAACTCTGGTTTGTTCTTCTTCCAGTAGAAACCAGTATGTTTGTATTGTCTGTCTGCAGAACAACTCACAATCAAATTTTCAGGATTTTTCATGGAATTTTTCCAGCCTGGAAGTAGAGAGGGAGTATGGACATACAGAAAAGGATGGAAAAGGAGTGATAAACTCCCTAATAAATCTGCCAGTAGGGAAGACCTTTGTAAATAACATGTTTCTTAGCTTTCTCCAACCAACACATCTCATCTTTTAACAGTATAAATAGTTGGGTTTAAAACTAGATTTCTCAGCTGACAATGTTAAATCTGCTGGCATAAGATGCAGCTTTTGACATTCGAATATAGGACTGTTCCATTAGATTTACAGTCTTGAAGTCCATATTCCCTTGAAGATTAAACCTTCATTAAGTTCCCCCTTTTTTTTTTCCCCCTTTACTTCCTGCCTTTTGCTCACATCACACTATAACTTTCATAAGCACTCTTGGTTTTAGTGCTTTAATAAAAACAGCTTTGGTGGAGGTTTAAAGGCACTTCAGATACTCAAAAAAACCTTTTGGAAATTCACCCTTAAACTGGTAATTCAACCTTCTTTACCTATCCCCTTGTCTCCCACTATACATCTTCATTAAGATGCATCTAAAACAAGGTAGTCTGTAATTTAAACGATTACATCAAGGGTTTGATTTTTCTTTTTCTCTCTTTTTTTTTTGTCTTTTTTTTTTTTCCACCATTGTTATGACTAGACAGAGGATCATACTGAGTACATTAGCCAGGCAGTGACTCAGGACACCTACTGCTTGGAATGCCATTGCACTCTGAAAGGAAAGGGATAAAAATGTCTCTCCTCCAGCCCTGAACCCCACTCTGCAGCAATATTTCTGCCACAGAAATACTTTGCTGTCAGCTCCAGCAAGGCAGCACTGGATAGCTGCGGTAGTTTGTTGTCAAAATGAAAAATGGTTCAGTGCAAAAGGTCTCATTGCTGGGATGCTAACAATCAAGGAACACTAAGTCAAGCATTTGACAAGGAACTTTGGTCTTGCTGTTAAATACCACTTAATATTGTCCTGCCTGATAATCCCTGCTGTTTAACAACTGTGCAGTCGTGGCTCAGCCGATGGCATTAGGCCTTTTCTGAAGGGAAAAAACTGGGCCATATGTCATGAGTTTGCCTGCTAAAAGAAAATGCATCTCTTTTAATATCCAAGGGAAGTGCAGATGTTTGAAAAATAAGTTGCAAACGCATCGGGGTCTTGGTTCTCCTTTGGAGTTTGTGTCCACAATAGAGAGGAGTGTTGCAGCTCCAGCTAGGGTTTGGTTGTAGGTGAAAAGCTGAGTAACTTCCAGCCCAATCCTGCTGGAGGCTTGTATGTCCTGCATGCAAAGAACTCCATCCCAACCTTTATTCAACCATGGAGCTGGAGAGCTTTGCTGTTATCATCCTGGTCTCTACAGCTTCTGCCTTAAAAAAGGGCTCCCTCACGTAGGTACAAGTTGTCTTTTCCAGTAAAAATTTGTTGCCTTCTGGCCACGACTGACCTCTCACGTATCCAGTCCTTAACTGATCCTCCTCAGATAAACCTCTGAGTTCTTGGTGTCCTTTTTCTCATTGCCTTTCAATGCCTGATCTCTTGAGCCATCCTGCCATGGAAGAATCCTCTATTTTCATGTGCTTTTTTGATCACTGAGTTTTATGTGCAAATAATGCCCTTGGCTTTTGTGGTTTTAGTCTTATTCTGAACGTAGAATTTTGCATTGTGGGTTGGGGAATGTATGATGTGAAGAGACTCTTCACAAAGGTGACACAAAATGTTGCAGCAGAAGATGAAGAGACTATTGACCTGAAAGTCAATAGGACATATCTTCATTTCAGTTTGGCTGCAGATCCATACAGGAGGCAGGAATAATGATTTTCACCATGATAAAATAAATAATAAAAAGCCCCAGACCACAGAAAAATAAACTGGGCAAAACTAAACCTTGTTATTGGTCATTTATGCCCCGCAAGGAATTGTACTGGCTAAAAAACAGTTTAAAAGAAGCAATTTGCAGTATCAACAGAGACAATAGAGATAATGATTTTCAGGGAGTGAGTTGCTGGAAGGGCAAGAAGTTGAAGCAGTTAAGGAGGAGCTTGAAGGGAGACTTTGGGGGGAAGAGTAGAGACCTGAAACAACCCAACCTCTCCTCAGTGATGCATGTGGGCCAGAGTTTCCTCCTGCTGCAGGGAGTGACCTAAAAGCTGAGCTGGGCAGTTTTTCTAGTTCCTTGCTGTTCCTCCATCAAAGTGCTGTCAGGGTAAGCCTATGGTGTGTAGCATTTTGTTTACATATAGACCCAAATGAACTAAATAACCATGTAAAAAGGCAAAGACATTCTGGAAGAGATGGCTGACAGCAAATATTTTTCTATGCTTGATGTGTCAGCAGGGTTCTGGCAGGTGCCCTTGGAAAAACACAGCACACATTTGAGTGCACTCAACACCCCCTTGGGGAGACAGCGTTTCCTCCGAGTGCCCTTTGGGTTATGTTCGACACCTGAGGTGTTCAAAGGCAACTACAACAACCATTTGATGGCACAGAAGGCACAAAGGTTTGTGTAGATGACATTTTGATCTGGGAAAACCAGTAGAGGGACTAGTCGGTGGTTCCTAGCAGCCTTGGAAAAAACCAGGAGTTAGGCTAAAAGCTAAATCAACAGTAAAATACACTCTGTGAAATGGAAAGAACATACCTGGGAGAGAAATGTGCATAGCAAAGGTCGTGCAGATCACAACAAGCTGTGTTGGCCCCACCAGGTGAAGAAGGAGTCAGAGTTTGGTGAGGTGTAGAGAGGTCTGTGCCCAACCTGACCACCTAGGAATGGGAGACTTGTGCCTGGTCCTCCATCTCGGTGTGCAAGGTACCCACCAGCCTGGGGGGAGAAGGGCTAGACTCTGATTTGATTTATAACTAGTCAGTTATAGACTCTGATTTGTTATCACCAGATCAATATTTCAGAGTGCTGCCAATTGATAGATCTTTTAAAGAAACAGAGTGAAAAGACACTTGCAGCACAGAATGCCACGTTGGCATGTGCAGTTCCTGCATTAGGGATTAGCAGATCCCTTGGCCAAGTGGGTATCTCAATATCTGGCTGCTGTGACCTGTTGTAGACTCTTCTTGATTAGAACCTAGACCCTGATACAGAGATGACAGGAGAGGTTTCTCAGTTTTATTTGTTTCTCAGCATTTATCTTGGTAAAGAAGTTTTGCAAGGCTTTACTAGGGGGAGAAAAAATTCAGAGCTTTTCAAATGGGTTTAAGTCTGAAGAATCAGCTATTTTAAAGTTACTCAAGCAAGTTAAAATAGTTTTCTCTTTTGAATTTGTCATGCTAGAGCATTAGATATCTGTGTTCTGGGAACAGGGTAAGCAATGAATCACTGTTCATTTTGCCCTGAAAATAAGTAAATCATCGAATAAATTTAAAAAACTGAAGGAACTGACAGAATTTCTGGTTTCACTCTTGTAAAATCTCTCTTGAAAATTGATTTTTTTTGCCTTTTTGTTCTCTAAGTAGGTGAAAGAGTATCATATTTAGAGTGAAGAAAAGGCTAATCTTTATCAACCAGCTATTCCTATGCAATGAATTCATATTTTTCTGTAGCAGAGGGAATCTTATTTGTTTGGTTTTGTCTTTCCAGTGATGCAATTCAAATCCATTGGCTCCACGGGAGCTCAGTTCTGTTTCAAGTATCCTTAACTTTATAAGCAAGGCACCGCTTTCCTTGTTCAATAGCCCCTGAGGGATGGCTTTAAATGGGTCTGTAAATTTATTACTGAAACTCTGCAAGGAAATGATAGTCTGCCAGACTGAACAAAACAGCAGATATTGTGTCAGATATGTCATATCTTGTCAAATGGCAAGTACATGGCTACTGGGATTGTGTTTCTATTTGCTATGGTTATAAGCTGGTCTCAATTGTTAGGAAGGATTACTCACCCTCTTTACATTCAAGAGATGAAAATGGAAAAGAAAATTGTTTCAAGATTTCCAGTGCTAGAAGCTGGCTCTGGGTGTTGGAAGCATCTAAGTCAAGTGACAAAAATAGAGGAATTGCCCCCAGGGTCTCACCTGAAAAAAGGTTTTTGTCCAGTTGGGTTATTTTGGCGTATATGTATGTGGGAGGAAGATGATGAGAAGAGATGGAAACAGTCTTTCAGTTGAAACTGGAGGTAGAGCTGGAAATACTTCTGTATCTGGGCAGTGCTTGATGCACGACTGGAAGAGCTTTTCACCCAGCCTCACTCTTCAGGGGAAACTCCTCCTTGCCTGGGAACTGGGGGAGGGATGGCTCGGAGGGGATGAGATGTCACAGCTTTAGCCACTACAAGTATTTCTGGTAAATCAGACAGGGCTGCCTGTCCTTTGCAGATCTGGATTCACCACCTTCCCAATTACAGAGGAGCCGACAGGCACTAAGTAGCACAAGCAATACCAGTGGCATTTCTAGTCCTTTTTAGCTAATGATTCCCTAAATAGTCGCTTTCGAAAGACAGGGAAGCCAAAAAAGCTCCATAAACTGCAAAAGCTAAAGCTCCAAAATTACCCTATATGCTTACAGCTTACCTCGAAATGCTAATCACTGAAGAGCCCTGCATTTAGAAGTAAGCCTGCTATTAAAAAGACACCGTGATGTTCTAGGAAGGCATAAATAACCATTAGCAGGATTTTACCACTCCTTCTCTTAGAATGGATGTTATATTAGCAGATCCAGGGTTATTAATGGAGCATAGTTACAAGCCAGTTGAAATGTCTCACTCTGAATTAAAAAAATAAATGAGGTTTCCAAGATCATTCTGGACTTGAGCCAAAAGTTTTGCCTTTTGGGTTGTGGAGGGAGAGGCACTCACAAGCTGTGCTAGTTGTTTCCCTCTCCTTTCCATCATTAGCTATGGAAACTGATGTTCCTTAAGGATGTCAGACCGGTGGCCAGCCAGGACTCAGTGGAACTTTGTCCTCAATTCTTCTTCATCAGACTTTAATAGAGCTTGCTCTTGAGGAATGCTTTGCAAAATTCCTGTGGTATAAAAATAAGGCTATGAAATAGTCAGTAAATCAGAGATCTGGGCTCCTGTGTTTAATTCTTTCATCTCCAACTATTCTATCTTCTGATTTTGCTCCAAAGAAACAGAAAAAATACCTTATCATAGAGCCCCTCAATTAAAAAAAAAATAATAATAAAAAATTGATTTCTAGGCCATTCCAAATTCTTCTTCTTTGTCAGGCAACTTCCCTGTACTTCTTCACCATCTGGCCAAGTGACTTAAGAAAAAATATTCAGCTCATTTTTAATAGTCAGTTTTTCAACTGAAAGTAAAGTGATTGGATCTTTCTCAAAAATGATAGGAAACCCCAAAAGTTAGCTCGAATCAAATTCCCAGTGATGTGGTTGGAAAGAAACAACTTTCTCCCATTTTCTTTTTAAAATTATGACACTCTAATGGTTGCTCTAAATTCCATAAACTGAATATCTGGGTTTGACCAGATATTCAGGACTAATAGGACTTGAAACACAATGATTTGGGCTCGTTGCAGTCGTGGGAGATTGTGAGCAGGTTGACTCACCCAAATCACTCTGCACCTTGGGGTTTTCCTTTACTTCACCAACAAATATGAACCTTATTATCCTGAGCTGCTTCCTGAACTGGCTCCTTTCCAGAGTTTTTTCCTTGCCAAAATACTTGGCTGGCTGTGGAGACGTTCTCCATATTTTAACTTCCTGAATTGAAGTTAATGGGACCCACCTGGTCTGGTTTGGAGATGAGTCAGCAGAAGAGTCCAGCATACTTAGAAAGAGTCCTTGAAAGTCATCTCTAACAGAGCCCCAAACCCCAAGGAGACAGGAAGCCAGGATTGACGTCACTGAGCCTTAAAACTGCACTTTCTGCAGGGCTGTGGTAGCAACTGCCTTTCAGTTTTGTTTCCTGGAGGCTTTCACAGAGTTATTTGTCCAGAAAGGTAATATTTGAAATAGCAATTGCATTTATGGTTGCAACAACCCGAGTGGGAAGTTTTGTGTCATCTTTCATGCTTCACCTCCCCTGCCAAACTGAACTCTCTGAGTAAGGATCCTGAAATCAGGGCATGTCTTTGCTGATCATATCACCTGATGGTCTGAGCTGCAATGGAAGTACAGGTTATCATTTATTTCTGTTCTTATCGTGCTAAATGGAATGGCTGGTGCTGGCAGCAGTTCTTCAAAACTAGTTCTGACACCTCTGTTGTTTTTCAGAGCCTGTTGCAGGCTGAGGATAAGCCAAGCCAGTGGTACTGAAACCTTGCAGATGCTTCTTCCTGCAGTCCTGCCATTCCTTCCTGGCCATCTTTCTGTTCCACAAGCCCAGTCCCTTGCAGAGCTGTAGGAAAAGCACGTGGGCAGAATGGCTTCACACACAGAGGCAGACTTCTGATGGGGCATCCAAATATATTCCTACATGTAACTCATCTGCAGATGTGCTCCACTGTAGTCGAAGAAAATACAGGGAATGTCTTCTCAGAAATCCTCCCTTTAATATCAGAGTGTTTCAAGAGAAACTACTACTTCTGCTTCAACTTTCTGCAGAATTCAAAGCTCTGAGCATCACAGAGTCACTTTCCCAGGCAGAACACTCCCACACTAGGGAAAAGAAAAGGGAGGGACAGGGTCTGGAAATTTGCAATAGATGGGTCTTATTGGGCTTGTGGGTATTATGAAATAAAGGCAAAACAAAACCAACTTGCCTTTCTTAGCTGATGTTATGGCCAGTAATTGTAACTGCCTTGTCTCTTCTCAGAGAAATGGATCTAACCCTTTTCAGTAGAGATCAGTCATCCTGCTAAGCAGCAAGATCCTAAGTGGCAATCTGTCATTCGTGCTCCTTCCTTTCTTCTCCCTGGTCATTGAAATGCTAAGGCTGAGCCAAGACTAGATGAAACTCTTCAAATGTATGTTTGTGGTTGGCAGAGAATTCCCTACGTCAATGTTCAGTGTTTTTAAGGGGGAAAAATACCAAGTTGGTAGTAAGATGTTCCCTTGGAGGTAGTGATAGCTTCACCCCCAAATGAACTTCCCAAAGAGGATGAATTAAAAACTGTATAAAGTGATTGATAACTGACATGAAGAAATTGTCTATTCTACTCTAAAGCCATTTCCAACATCTAGAGAGCTGTACCTTTAGGACTGGCCACCCTGGGGTCTGTGTGTGTCTCTTTTGTGCCTGGAAAATGGGATAAAGAAACCTTGAAGGGCAAAGGGGGACAGAGAGAAGCCGTGGGTAAGAAGCAGCACACCAAACCCTGGCATCTGAGGAAGAGGGGGGCTTCTGAAGAGTCTCTAAGACTTGACAGTATCTAAAAAACCTGTCTAATTATAGATTAGCAGTAGCTTTTGTCTCATGGCTAGTAATGCATTGAGGGAGAGCCTAGAAGTCAGAAGCATGAGCAAGTGCAAACACTTGACTGTAAAACTACCTTCTTCTTTTTTTCCACTCTATCTCTCAAATTAGCAAAGAAATCCTGTTAAGCTCATAGTGATGATTGTACACTCGTGTCCCAGAGGTAACTAGCCATGAATGGGTTTGACTTAATAAATGTGTGTGTAATGAGGCTGATCTTCAGTTTTGTCTTTACTGGAGATTTTTGAAGGTTTTTTAAGGTTTGTGCTGAAATGAAAGATAACTTTTGTGACCTTAACTTCAAGCCAGCAACGTTTTCATTTCCACCTGGGAATTCCACACAAATCCAGCTACAGCGTGGTTATCAAAGCCAGTGTCCCCATTTCCAGACAAATCCTTGTTTCTAATTAAAATAAACAATGGATTCCTCAGAGCTATGAGATCTTCAATAAACCAACGTTAAAAAAAAAAAAAGAGAGAGAGAGAAAGAAGATAATAGTTTAATTAATAGAATCTGGCCCCCTTCCAAAGTACACTGTGTCAGTTGAAGTATGTGAGGTGGGGAAACTCAGGGTGGCTGGCATGTGAAAAACATTTCTCAGGATGAGTCTTGCAAGAAAATGCCAGCCACGCTTCAGCAAACAACAAGAGGTGTCTGGGCTCTGCTGCTGCTGCTGAGAAGACTTGCCCAGGATTCTGTTTCCCTGCAACACGCTGGGTGTCATCCTCCTCCAAACACCTCAGCGTTTGAAATGAATTCCACTGGGTGCTGAGTGGAAGAGGCAGATTAGTCTCTTTGTGCTGGCTGAGGGAGAGGGAGGGGGAGCTGCAGGGGCTGTGGGGAGCCATCCTCCTCCTCACTGGTTAGGGCATGTTGGGCTGAGCAGGAAAACAGGAAGGAGACACCACTGCCAAGAGGCTCAGAGCAAAAGGGATCAGATCGACTTCCACCTTGCTTAGGTATCAACTGATGGCTTCCAATGAAAATATTTTCCCTTTAGACCAATTTCCAGAGGCAAGAGAGGTGTACGTTGTGCCAACAGCACCGGTCCTACAGGTAGCCAAGATTTTTCCTTGGGAGAAGCAGCTATGGGTCAAGTGTCAAAATACCCCAAATGCTCCACCCTCCTCTCCCTGCTCCCCCCTTTTTCCTTTGCTCCATATAATCTAATTCCATTTGCCATTTTTCCCCACCCACCCTGGTGTAACTGCTGGTGCTTCAAGAGCCTTTTACTCTGCTAGAAAACTTTTCTTGTTCCTTTCTCCACTGTCCACATCAGCAAGTCAAGGCAGTCCAGTTTTGTTTCAGCCCGAGTCATGGCTCAGCTGGGAACTAGAATTTCATTGGTCTGCTTTTCATTTTTGGCCAGTAATAGCCAGGTCATACATTTGCCTTTCAGAAGCCTCAATTTAACTGTGGAAGGCTCACAATGCAAAATTTCAGCCGAGGAGAGGCTGTCACTCCCATCTCCTGCTTCAGGGCAACACTCCTATTCCCAGCACAGGTTGCAAACTGTAGGTGTCTGAATTGCAGGTGGGTCCACCCAGGATGGTGGAAGTTGGAAAAGAGAAGAGCTGTGTCTGCTTCTCGTTACACTAAGCTCTGGTTTAAATAAGGTGTTTGTGAAGAGGTGTTTTGCTGGTCAAGCAAATGTAAGTGGGCTTGGGACTTCCCCTGCATCTCACCAGATATTGGCTTCTGTGGAGGACTCCCACTTGTGCAGTGAAGGGATATGAGAGGGAATCAGAGGCCAGGGGCTCAGTCTGGGGCCAGGGGTGGAAGAGGTGTGTGGCTTCTGGAGTTAATCATTCTCCAGGGGCAGCAGGCACTGCAGATCCAGGTGCATCTGCTTTCCCCAGGGCCTGATTATCTCAGGATAACCACATCCTCTGAAGCTGCCTCGCTGCTGTGTTTTCCCAGCTTTTTGTACAAAGGAATGATTTAGGTGAACTGAATTGACCATAAAATTTACCAAGTGAATTC